>NW_026055120.1:0-128594 GCF_022829205.1 Neoarthrinium moseri | reverse complement strand
GGACTCGCCGACTTGGGGACTGGGCCGGCCAGGATTGCAGGCCCACCTGCGCTGCCCGTCTTGGGGCTAGGCCGCTGGCACGACTGGGGCCTTTGGGGGTCCCTCCAGGCGCTAGCCCGGCCGCGGGTCAACTGCAGTACGTACCACCGTCCACCGCCCACCGCCCACCGTCTCAATCTTTTGGTCTACCAGCCTTCGCCTTCGGGCCTGCCTGCACTTGCACCCAAGTAGGCACTGCCCCGTGCGCCCTGGAACAGCCACTGCAAAATCAGCCAGCACCAGAAGCCTGCCATCCAATGCCAGAAACCACACTGGGGACCGAGGCGGGGCCCGTACTCGACAAACACGACTCTCTTTTCGCATCTGGCCTCGCCGCTAGCAGGCGGAACGGGTCCTCGTTGGGGGGAATTCGGACAGACCTGGTGGATGAATCGTGATGATTGCTCTCCCATTTCGCTGCACATTGGCATTGGTCGCTTCTCCGTATCATACAACCCACGATGATGAGGATTCTGTGGAGCAAACGAGTGCCGAGCATCTAAATACAGCACACCACCAACGGCCGCGAGACACAGGCCCTGCAAGCCTCGCTGGGAGATCAACAGCAACTTGCTTTCCGGAGACCGGAATCTTGCAACGGTTGTTGATCCAGCCCAGCATCCAGCCATCCGAGCCAGACCCGGCAGCTGAGAGAGACAGGCTGACTCCCCCCTGCATCTGCATCTGCATCTGCTGTGCATTGAGGCAAAAACAAAGAGAGCTACCCTTACGGAGCTACAAGGTACTTCCAGCTTGCCTGCCTGCCTGCTCTGCCCGTGGCTGCGTTCACACTCTTCGAGTCTTCTGGTCTCTCGCCTCTCGTCGCTAGAATGAGAGCTCACCCATAATTACGGCACCACCTGCGTCATCGGCAAAGAGCGTAGAGTTAGAGTGGAAAAGAGACAGCAATCACATTGGAATTTGCACTCAATGCACATGGATCCCATCGCCAATTGAGGATCCGCAGCCTTTGATTTCTGACGAAATAGCACCAACAAGCGCGCCGTTCCAGGGTCGTCGCCTGTCCCGTGCTCGCCTAGCGACATTGAAGCTACAGAGGGATCAAGGGGATCTCTTTCTGCCTCTCTCTCTATCACCCAAGCCCATCGCAGCTACTTGCCAAACGAGCTCCGGCCCTACCCATGGTAAGTCAAGTTTGTTCAGAGCTCAGAGCTCGGAGCTCGGAGCCCAGCACCCGGAAACCCTGGACGGCGCCTCGCCTGCAACCAGTCATGGGCTCATGCGACGCTCCAATTTCAGATCGCTTATTAGTTAACTTAAGGGGACCTTCCCAAAACTGAGAAGTGTGTCTGCCTATGTGTACCAATTGGACCAGCAAAAGGGGCACAGCCTTTGAGCGACCACCCACTCCAGCTACCAGTCAACACCTGGGCATAGTCCTGTGGCCCTAAACCAGGACACCAGTCAAGCAACCCGTCAGGACGGGACCCTATCTGATTCAGCATCGTGCTAAATTAGACCTGGGTCTGCTCAAAAAAAAAGTCCCCTTCCCCCTTTTCACGCTCTGGTCATCGGGCCATGGGCCATTTTGGCACCAGAACTAACAACTTACCTTACCGTTATCGCGACCTGACTGGGTGGCATGGATATGTTACCGCGGCCGATTCCATGGCTGGCACAAACTGGTGGGTTTCGGGAGCCCGTGAAATTTCCGAGACTATGCTGTGAGTGGCATAAGTTACTTAAACACCACCACAGCAGCACGGGCTCCATCGGAACCAGTCGACGGCGATACTGATGACTTGACTCAACCTTGCCTGCGCAGCCACGCTGTCAGAGCACTGCTGTCAAACCAGTGCACACGAGTACACGACACGTCTGGATGCACCAAGGTCCATCGCCTGCAGATCACTCCGGCCTACGATTCCCCGTCGCGTGCAGCTCACCAACGGCTGGACGAGCTTCAATGTCGGCCAATGGCGCGTGCTACTACAGCCCCCTGCTCCTGCATCCCCGCGAGCCAGTCGGAGAGATCGTCGACGTGTGGTAGAAGGTCTAGCCCGCCTGATCACTTGCAGTGGCCGTGCCACCTTATCACGAGGTCTCTCGTCTTGAAAATCCAAGGGTCCAGACAAGCTTCACATGCGAACCTGCCAAGGCTTGATTTCACCCTGCCCAACACCAAGTCGTGGTCTTCTAGTCGTACCTGTCTGCATGTGTCCCAGGAGAATCCCAGCTTCGCCCGACTAGTCGATGACCGACTTGTCGTGGCATAGCATTTGGCCCAACTGTCTGTCACCTTGCCGCCAGGGCGGGCGGGTCTGCGAGGCCGCTCTCGACCCTGCAGGACTTGAAACATAACTAGGTCGCTATTCTGCACTCTGTGGTTTGCTGGAGTTGGCGGTTGACGCTCTCCATGACTCGAGACTTGCAGGAACTCGCCTGCGCTTCAGCACACTGTCGCCGCCGCTAAATATAGTCCGCAAGCCCATCCTCCCAGTCCTCCCCGCATTTCTAGAGAGGCCCAGAGGCCATACCGTTCTGATTCAGGACTAACACACACAGATGTTGGCATGGTGGTCACGCAGCTGAACCACACTTTTGGGTGGAGATCGTGGCCTAGCTTACTCGCGTTGCGAATAACAGTTGCCAAAGACCCTTACTGATTTAGGTGATGAACATGGTAGGCGGCACTGACTGCACTCCTGGAGCCGTTCTCGGCTGATCGACAGTTGCGGGCTAATCGTGGGCCATGCCATAGTAGTTTCTAGACGCTGGCGTAGACCATGCTTGACCGTGGCTCCCATCCGCTAAGATAGCAATATTATTTGACATCTGTCTCCTCATTCCACACGCGCAGTCTCTGCCGGCAGATGTTGCCCTATCCCGGAAGACAGAACGAGCGGATTGACCACACCCCTTGACACTACACGTTTGAGGACAACAGCTAGCCCCCCGTCAGGCGAACTGTGCTCACCCCATAGTTCGCTCCGCCGCGGTTTGAACCTGCCAGATCAGCGGCATTAAGCGGGAGAAGACTATAGTACCGCACTGCGAGCAGCACCGGCTCTGCCAACCTGCCCGGGCCGGTCTCACTAGCACGAGGGGGCAGACGATGGCGGGCAAGGGTAACCGACCCGGATGTCAATCCGCCGAGTTATACCCACAAGCCAGGCCTTACGCCCGGGCTAATATAGGTGAACTTCCAGTAGCAGATGTCTCCGCGGTAAGTCCACCTCTCGGCACCTAAATACCGCCTGTCTGAAATGCCTATCCATCTGGACAATTGGGTTTCAATGCAGCTATAAGAGGCTCCACCGGCAGTGTTCCAACAGGCTCTCATAGCGTTCATCACCGCCGACCTCATGGTCTTCAGGTTTGGCCCATGCCATTCGTTCTTAGAGGTCCTTCTTCTGCCTGGGACGCCATAGCAAGCACCAGATCTTGGGTTTCTGCAAATTTCCCGCTTGCTTACATGTCTTGTCCTCATGCGTTGCCGGGATTGCTCTAGCTACTGCGTATCGGGAGCTTATAGTATGTTCTCGCAAGGGGTGACTTCCGCGCGCTGAATGAAACTTCACATGGACATATTATCGTTCGTGTAGTTGGACCCCGATGCCATCCATGCTGAGTCATCTGGTCAAGTCTATAGCTCAGGCCAGGCCGTCAACATCTATACGGTTGCTCTTTACGCTGTCTGTAGGCAGCAAACCCCATCAGTTTATGTTCGTTCTCCATGATGCAGGATGTTTCTGGATAATTCAGGGCACACCTCTGAGAATATGCCAGCTGTATCTGCTATACGTCCTCAAAAACACTGGGCGTCTAGTGAATCTTCACGTAATTTGCTCGAGGTAGTCTGCCAGGTCTATATCCTGGCTCCATTTCCTGACGTCTAGGCTCAATCTCAATGTGTCACTACTGGAGGAGGCTTCTCTTTGCAAGTATTGAAGGAGCCTTGAGAACGGGTCAACACAGTCAGGTGTGGAAACAACACTTAGCATTATGATCATGGAGGCTTAGCGATCAGTCTAAGGTGATGTCGTGGGCCACCATCCGTTACCGGCTGACTTGCACCTACTGCAGTCATTGACATTATCAGGAAGCATGCAAGTCCCGTGGAAAAGCAGCTTGCGGACGAAAGGTTTCATTAATCTCCGTCCCAGGTCAGGCATACAGCTCTTCAAGTCTTCTATAGACGCTTGGTCCAACCAGACGGTTCCTAACCTGCAGTCCAAAGGACGGTCGGAGTACGCCAGAGAGGCTTAGCCGGAAGAAGCTCACGCTTTCTCGGCCCTAAACACTGATGTTGTTACGTGAACAAGGCTGGTCTATACTGCATTTAGCTTCGGTCTGTCTCAAGGCGTATTTGGTGGACGATCATTCCGGCTGGGGCTTGGCAGCTGAAGCCCGAACCGTTCGCTCATATGCGCCAAACAAGTGCCACCATGAGCCACCCGCATGCCTATTCCCGGACCGTATTTCTTTGAAGAATCCAGAGCCTTTTATCTGTTATTTGGTGCCGCTGGGGAACATGTTCGCGCGACTGGCTTGACGACTAACTCACAACCAGGGCCATGGCCAGACAAGAAACTCACGGGCTCCGGCGATGGCGCCGCGCTAGAGACGCGTCCACGGAAAAGCGACAGTACGCATCGGAGCCCCTGGCCTTGAACCTTATTCCTCTGGAGCTGCAGCTCCTGGTCATATCGCATCTCGACGTCGCCAACACCGCCCGCCTGCGGCAGGTGTGCCGGTTCTACCGGCAGCTCGTGACGCCGGACTTCGTCGCGAAGCAGTTCATCCGCGACGGCGCGCAGGACCCGGAGCTGCAGTGGTTCTGCACGGCGTGCCTGGCGCGGCCGTCGCGGGCGCGGCTGATGCTCGACGAGGGCCGCGCCGCGTGCCCGTGGCGCTCGCTCTGCTTCCGCTGCTTCCGGGCCCGCGGCGGGCTCCGGCGCCACGAGCGCGAGCACGGCCGGACGGTGCTCCTGGTGCCGGGCGGGCCCCAGGCGAGCGTCGTTGCCGTGCCGTGCCACTTCTGCGGGTGGCTTTTGGCGCCCGGGGGCCCGGCGCCGGCGCCGGAGAGGCCCGCCCACCGCCCGTGTCGCGTCAAGATCAGGCTGGTCAGCTGGGCCTGGATCCTGCTGGGCGTGCTGCAGCTCGTGCTGGGCTTCATGGGTGCTGTTGCGGCGTGGAGTAACTACGAAGAGATGCGGGAGATTTACGTACCCGGCACTGTAGGTTTCGGCCCTCTTCTCACCAGCCTTATTCAAGTCCCTTGTCGTCAGAGTATAGGGCACAACTCTTTACCAAAACTTGCTAATTTGGCTTATAGCTCAATTTTGCGCTGATGTGGGTGTCACTCATCGTCGTTGGCTTTCAGAAGGTCCATATCAGGCGATGGAGGATTACTATCAAACCTTGGCTCATCCCATTCACCTTGGAGTCTGCAATGACAATTATATGGCTTCCGCCGCTGATAGCGAATGCAAGGGATCTGGCACCTATGATCGAGACATCGATGGACACTTTCCCAGTGTTCTCTCTTGCAGTCTTTGCTGCAAACTTGTAAGTCAACGTTCTGATAAACTTGGGCTTCTTTGCTGTAGCCAAAATTCAAGTAAAAGAGGTTTTTGTACTAATTGCACCCCAGTGGTTTCCGGCTGTTCAACTCTATCGGCTACGCTCTCTTGTTCTTTGACTTTGACCCGAGGGACGTGTATCTTCCGGACCTGTCCGCCGCACAAAAGCTGTTGCGTGCGGGCAGCACATTCATGATATATTGGGCGGTTATTCCGTGAAGCATCGCCTAAGCCTCTATAACAGTCTCATGGAAGGCATGGCTCACATCTCGACCCAGTCTCAGAGCCCTTCCGCACTTGTCTGTACCATATCTTCAGGCATATCCTGGGTGAATAGAAGAAGTCCCCGGGACACCCCAGGGATACCGTTGATGATGGTGGCTTATCTTCAACTCTGATGTCGTCTTCATGCAGACTCCTTCATGCATATAGCATAACAAGACCGTCGGCCTTGTAACCTCAAAACCGGGCTCTCCGGGTACCGACTAATCGAATATAAACATGGCGACCCACCATCAGAATGGCGTCATGAGTTCCTAGTGAGAGAACACCACGCACACTACCAGGCTCCTGCATGTGCACACATGTCAGGGCGACACCTCTCCAGTAATGCACCTGCAGCACATGACGACGATGCATGGCTGCAACGGCCCGAGAGATTGGCATGCGTAAAGGGTGGGCACTCATCTATTACTGACCGTTCGTGAAGCTGGGTGACCCCTGCACCGGTAGTGGATGGCGGTTCATTGCGATCACCAGTCACACTCGGTTCTGCCAGGCACGCCCGCCAAGGTGCGCCCCAGGCTGCTCCCCGCAATACCAATGCCGCGAATTCCACCAACAGCAAGGGCTCGATGCAACCATCAACGAACCTGTCTCTGCGCAAGAGGGCTTCTTGGGTTTTGGCCAGCATGACACGATGTCGCGACTGGTACGGCGTCCCGACATTTTCTCCGTCCGGTATCCGTCCGGACTGCATCCGGATCTTGGGCCGAATGACGATCGATTGCGCAATTGGGAGAGTTAGACACCAGACTCCCTTCGGCAGCGTCTGCCGTCCACCGACCACGGCGCCCAGCACTCGCGCACTATCTGGCCTGGGGGGCCCGCCGGGTTTGGCCCCGGTCGGTTGCCGAAAGGGGTCATCAACTCGGAGCTAGATATCGCAGGGCGGTTTTTCATATAGAGTTCACGACTGCTGACCAGGTGCTGTGGCGGTCTGGGTGGTATATATTGAGCACGCCTGCCCGGCCGTAGTCTGGAGAAATATATTGCTTTGGTGTCCATCTCTCAGAGCCTCATCTTCCAAGCAAATATTGAGCAGTGCCCACAGAGTGTTTTCCACACTGGCCAATATGCAGTCCTTCCTCTTCCTTGGTCTCCTGCCCCTGCTGGCGCTCGCGGCGCCCAGCGAGCCCTCGCTCGAGAAGAGAGCCATCACCTGTCTGAAGGTCGGCTCCACCGCAACGGCGACGTGGAAGAATAGCGCCGGCAAGACCTGCAAGTGGACCGGAACCGTGGGCAGCAACTTCGGAACCAACTCGGGGAACGGTGGAGAGTAGGTCGCCTCTCTGGTGTTGGGGAATAAATACAAGAGAATACACCAATGCTGACTTCTACACCGTAGCTACTCGTGCAATGGCCGTTGTGGTGCCGGATGCAGCGGCGCCTCCCTTGGCAATGCATACACTCAGGACTGCTTCTCACATGATATCTGCTCCTGGTTCAACAACGCCAGCGGCGGCTCAAGGTAATTGTCACATAAATCGCATACGACGAACAATCACTGACCGTGTCGGCCATAGCGACGCCAACTGCGGTGCGGCGTATGACGCGGCGGTCGACGATACTGTTGGAGGTGTCCTGGCTGGCTGCGGTGGAACGAACCCTTCGAACGCCGCGTCGCCTCCCAAGACTTCGCCAACTTGCAGTTAGAATCAGTGTACATCATAGAGCGATGGTCATGTTTCAAAGCGGGAGTTCCGGCTTGCTTGATGAGTGGCTGTAAAGATAGCGAAAGCAATCAATTATCATTGGACCACCTTTTCCTAACCGGTGTTCTGCCCTTTTTGAGTCATGACTCCAAGCCTATCCCCGGCAACCTAAGAATACAGCTTCCTACAGTTCCTCGTTCGAATTCGATGACTCGGTCGACGGGTCGTCCAAATCGATGAAAAGCTTGACTCCCCAGTTCTTGCCCGGGTTGCTCATCCTCACCTTCTTGTCCTGCTTGGCAACCTCCTTCAGCTCCTCGTCCGTAAACTTGATATCCAAAGCTCCCAGGTTCGCGTCAAGGTGCTTCTCGCTCGAGCTCTTAGGGATTACCACAGTATCTCTCGCCAGGCCCCAGGCCAGGATCGTCTGAGCAACCGTTGCGTTCTTGGCCTCGGCCAGCTTCTCCCAGAACGGGTCTTCCAGGATGCTAGGCAAACCCCGGTGGTAAATGGGGTTGGTGTTGGCCAGCGGCGAGTAGGCGATGACTTTGATGCCAACCTCGCGGTGCCAGTCGACGAAGTCCTGCTGCTGCAGGTACGGGTGCGTCTCGAATTCATGCGCGTACGGGCAGATGGTGCAGATATCCAGGATGGCCTCGACGTCGCGCTTGGCAAAGTTGGACACGCCGATATGCCGCGTCAGGCCCGCCCGCACCAGGTCCTCCATCGTCCGCCACGTGTCGACGAGGCTGGTCTTCTTGTCCAGCTTCGTGCCCTCTCCCGGCACGAATGCCACCGGCCAGTGAATCAAGTATAGATCCAGCTGGTCGACGCCCAGATCCTCGATCGACTTGCGGATCGCGGCGTGGGCCTCGGCATCCCGGTGATCGTAGTTCCACAGCTTGCTGGTCACCCAAATGGACTCCCGGCCCACGCCTGAAGCGGCGATTCCCCTGCCGGTCTTATCCTCGTTTCCTGCAATTGGTTCTTAGTCATTGTGCTGTATAGAAAGACGGTGCCCTGTGAGATTGGATCCTTTACTGTATATGCGAGCAGCATCAATATGGTTATAGCCATTTTGAAGGGCGTACTCGACGGCATGCGCGACCTGCATCGAAGTCAATCAACTATTTCAAAGAGAACCGCCATGTGGTTTCGAATGAGTCGGGCCGCCCACCTCATCTCTTTCAGACAGCCAGGTGCCCAGGCCGAAAGCCGGAATCTCCTTCACTCTTGCGGCCGAGCTGTCCGCCGCAGCAATTGGCGCTCCGAAGAGGGCAGCGGCGCAGAGTACTGAAAGCATGCGAGTGGCCGACATATTAGCTCGATTCTACAATACACAGTTGGTAACTTGTTGAGTCGCGTGCGCGATTAATACGGAGAGCAGAGAAAAACGAAAGACGGCGGTCCGTCCCGCTTTTGATACGCGAGGCCCCGCATCCGACGGGATGGAGATGCCGTGATTGATATATTGCATCATCGCCCATGCGAGACGAGAGGAATGCATTCATTAGCTTGAAGCCAATTGAACAGATGTGTCCCGTCGTTGTACATGGATAGTTCTTTGTTACTGTGATGATAGCATTTATTTCTATGTAGGATCTGTGATTCGAAGTGTATAATATCAACGCTCTTATGCTTGGGCTTGCAGGCCTCAACTCCACATAGGTATCCGCACCTCTCTAGCATCTAAGCCATCTGAATCTATAGTGGAATTACCCCAGGCACTAACTCTAATCCAAGGCTATTAGTTTCCTGTGAAGAGTCTATGAGATTTCTTAGGTACGGGATCTGATATAACTACTCTGTAAAGTCAGTACTGTTTTGCATGCATGACGTGCATGACTTCGACCCGATCTGTCCATGCCAAGCTCTCCTGTCCGAGACCCCTGTTACAGTGCTCAACTACAATCGGATCCTCTATGGAGCCGTATGTGAGCCAAATTCGAGCCATGCACACCGACCTTTCACTCATGGGGTAGTCACGTCAATTCTGAGCCCAATTGATACGTTCAAGTTCAACAAGAGTTGCTTGGAAGAACGTGCTGGGCTCGCGGTGGAGGTAAAGCAGGCGTATATTCATCGCATCGACTTACCGTGTACGGGTATTGTAAGGAAGTGTCCAGAGCTTATTCATGACACATACCGCACGCTTAAGAACAGAGTTATTTGGTTTAGATCTTGCAATTTCAGTATGTCCAAAACCGTACGCCTATCCCCATTGATGCTGATCCCAATGCCTCGGTTGCGCCTGTAATGTGCAGACAGCTACAAGTTCATGTCGAGCGCCAGCCCTCAAGTCCTGCTGACCTCGATGGTGATTGATCCCAGAGCGTTCCCCTCGAAATCCTCGCCGGAGCTCTTCACGTCCCACCCAGCGGACACGTCCGAGATGACAAAAGTGTTGGACCCGTCCCACGGACAGTTGTACGAGATCTGGGCGATCCTTTGTGCCTCCCCTCCACCAGTACCCTTCTCCAAGATGTCTACCGTTCCCTCCAAACCCGAGGGTGCATTCTCCCGCCCCGTGTGGCCGTAGGCATAGGACGCATGGGGGGCAATGTCTTTGTCCTCAATCTCAGCATATGAGATCTCGATGCGGTCTGACAGGTCTCCAGTGCCAGCGAATGGGTAGCCCCAATGGTCGCCTGCGTTGGGGAACTTCAGCTTCAGCGTGTCCGCGGAAGACTTATTGGAGACGCGGAGGAGCATCCACTGATCCCAACCCATGATTGCCAAGTATGTGGTGCTCGTAGAGCTTTTGAGGGCTGGTTCAGAGTAAAGTGATGCTTAAGACGAGATTGGAAGTAGCAGCTTAAGATGCTGATGAATTGAGGTCTTGAGTTCGAAGGTATGCCGCAAATCCCCAGGGGTCCAAGTCGATGAGCCATCGTGCGCACCTGACCCAGGTTCCGTTTCCAAAGGTTACGCCCGATACTCCTTTGGTGCTAGTTGTTCGTTACGCATGGTGCGCTGAATGACCCAAGAGTGCCAGCTTGGTCGCTAGTCGGCTCGAGCTACCCACATTGTGTGTCCCGAGAGCCGCTCCGGCCGCGGGCCGCAACCGTCTGGTTAACAGCGGTGAGAGTAGGGTCATTAGGAACAATCTGGCAAAGTCATTCGGTCTAAAAATCGTAGGGACCGGATAGATTCACGTTTTGAAAGTGGTAATATAGAAGAAGCTGCAGTCGTTCAAGGCGTTGATACTTATTCTATGTTGAACAAGACTACTACTGCCTACAATTATGCCGGTGACACGAGTCAGTGGGTATTTAACATACGTCCCAGTTTCTTCAAATCATCATGAATGATGAGGTTACGTTCTGCCACCGAGATATGTGTCCCAAAGTCCGAAATTGCATGCACCTACCGAAATGGCTATGGGGAACGATGAAAGATAGGCCACAACACCTCTGCCTCGCCGAAGATGACAATACTCCGGAGTAGCCTGTGTACCAGTCTTAGATGAGTCGCACAGACATGCTGCATGCATCGTGACTTCAAGGTTTGAATACATGGCTGTGCAGCACTGTATGCCGAAGAACGCCCCCCTCTGGTATATGTTTTGACCGAAACAAGGCCCTTAGCGCCGTCAGTTTTTGCGTCGAGCAAATAAACTCCAATACACCACGCTTAGATCAAAACACAGATAGGCCGGGGAAGTATGAGAGCGAAGCCTCATTGCTGCGTGAAACTCCACTCGTCGTTGCTTCCGACATTCGACATGAGATTCTCGAAATCGGCATCAAACGAGTTGTACATTTCCACCCCCAGCATGGCGTCAATCGATTGCTCTAGGAAGCCTTGCATGGCCACTGCTGCATCATTATCGAAGTTCATGTACCCATCGTACGGCTGTATGCCTGGCACGAAACTATTGACAATGCCTGCTGGCAGCGGCTCAGAGCCAGCAGCTAGTGGGATCTGTGCCACTTCTTGGGCTACAGGGTCGGGCCGCAACTGTATTGCAGCAGGTTTCTTCGGCATGCTCCTTTCTGTGATGATGTCGATTTTGGCGCATAATTCCCGCACGATATTGGCGGCGCTCGCTGCGATGGCGAAGCTGTCCCCAAATGTCTCGAATACAGCGGCTGAGAGATCAATGGCCTTCCGCGCAAAGGGTGTCACATCATTCTGAGGCTCCGCAAGAACGAAGCCAAGCAAGGTCATGGCAGCGTTCCATTGCCACTGGAAAGCCTCATGCCAGCCTGCAAGGATTGCTGTCGAGCATATAACCTGGTGCATGATGTGTGTCAGTGCCATCGCGTGCTCGGCACACTTCGTCGCGCTTCTGCTGGCGAAAGGAGTTGGTGCTGCTGCTGGGATAAATGAGACGAAGGGGCGATATAAACCAAGGCTTAGATTGTGAAATAGTAATTCCAGAAGCAAGCGCTGTCTTTGAAGCCACAGTGGCGCGAATTGTTCAATATCGAGTATTGATCTGTCGGTGGAAAGGGGGATGCCGCCTTGCCGTCCTGTCCTGAGCACATCTGGTACATCGCTCGCCCAGTCTGCTAGTTGCTTCATGTGCGGTGCCATAAATTCTGCGTAGGCCTCCAGAAGTCGCGAGTCTTCCCAGATATTCGGTGCAGTGCAGGGCACATTGAGGGTCTTGGGGTCTTTGTCATATAAGGCGGTGTGGGCCGCACGAGCGACCAACATCAACCTGGTGTTGTGGATGTTCCAGGTGAGCCAGGTGACATCCTCCCCTAGGGGGGCAAAACTCGACCCTGATAACATTGCCGTCTTGTGGTGATCATCCGGAAGATTGCACGCAGTGGCCGAGCTGTGTGTCAGGAATGGGCGCCCCAATTTCATGCTCATTTTACTTTCCAGAACATAGAGCACCCACCATAGACGCCGTCTCAGTTCCTTTTGTCTCTGCGGCATGCCTTCCGGCGGATCCAGATGCAGACCCAGCATATAAGCAGTTCGGACGGCAAGGGCGCAAGCGCCATCGGAAATGTTCTGAAACGATCCACAGCAAAGATATATGGATGATAGAATGTGGCACTGTAAAGTCGCAATCGTAGGGCTCTCTAGGTCTGATGCCAGCAGTGTCTGACTGCGTTCATAGTGCCACCTCCCAGAGATGGTCGCATCGTTATTGTCCACCGTCGCTCTGGACGCTGCACTGATCTCGCGCCTAGCATCCCGCAATAAGGCCATGCCATACTGCATGCACAGAGCGATGACGATGTCAACGAGTGCGGATGGCTTTCGGACCTTACTCGACGTTGTCCACAAGGACCTGTAATGTTCCTTGAACTCGATCTCATCCAAGATCGGGTATGCCGTATGGTAAGACTGCCAGAAAAGACCAAGGAAATACTCTTCTTGGGTTGGGCTCAGATATTTGCCCGCGTTGATAGATTCAGCTGTGCCTGTGGCGCTTCGGCGGGCTTGATCGTCCATTGAATGGGTAGCTGGCCCATCCATTAGTTTGCTCGCAGAATTTGGTAGCATGTGGTTGGCTGAGTGAGTTTGATGGAGGGCAAGGCTCAGAAAGTTGTTCATGCGTCCAATGAAAAAGAATAGAGACGAGGGGCCAAACCACGTCTTCTGCGATGACCGAGCTGTGTTGATCTGTATGCCCTCCCAAAACCTTTTGAGGGGGTAGGTTTCGACTGCTGCATTGTCGCGAGCACTGTGCTGCTCGGGAGACGCCGAGAGCGCCAGGCTCGGAGGCGTGTGAAGTTGATGAACGTCGTCCTCGGACTTGGCGCGACTGCGCTCTTGGTGAAGCTGTTGCTCCAGTTCTTCCACCCGTGACCTCAGGTTCTCGATCTCTCGAAAAGCCTGAGGAAGTGTCGCGATCTTGTTTGTTCCGTTGTTACTACAATGCCCACCCCTCTTCCTGCAATTGGAACAGGGCTGGTCACTATCACACTTAACTCGGTGCACACGGCACCAGTCGCAGGCTCGGGCAACTTGACTCCGTTTTTTCCGTGGCCGGATGGCCATTGTGGATTCCGGGGGTCCGGACCCGCTCGACCCCCGCGGTCCTTGATCACTGGCGAATGTGGTAAACATGGTTCATGAGCCGGCCGGCCAAGGCAGAATACAAGTCAGAAGAGGTGAAGTCGGATTTAGGTCCGTAGAGCGTCGGCCTTTCGGTGCAGACCCCCTCTTTCGCCCCGCATCAGGCTAATCCCATCAGCAAGCGGGACGGGTACTTGGGGGTTTGATGAGCGCAGCCAATCGCGTTTTTGAATTTCTCGATGATCGCGACCGGGATGGGGCGGCTCGAAGCGTGTGTTCACTATTTCTTATCCGTTGGTGTGCTGCGACTGTAAGTGAATGCGAATTGTTGCCGCGATTAGTACTGGATGTGAGGCCCCAATTCCCGAGGCTCCGAACTCCGGTTTAATGTTTTTGCGTCTTGTACTGGCGCCAACTTAGTACCCTCAAGCATTGTTCCAGCGACTTCTTGCCGCCTCCCTAACGAATGGCTACAATCAGTAGCTGGTACCTATAACGGTGCACAACACGATGATCACCGACTTCTCGTCAATATGTACGAAGTTGCCTTAGGATATGATTGAGGCATAATAAAATGGGTTAATGAGCATGTGCTGTTTGACAACCTACTACACCAACACCTGGCACCACATTCCCCAGACTGCTGCTCCCCGTCGATCCGCGTCAAGCCTCATCCAAAGTGTGGAATATATAGTGACCATGAAGCAATGTATGCTTCAGGGGGGAGGTTTGGTAAACAACAAATCATCTGCACAATCAAAATACAGCGGGAGGCAATATAGGCAGCCGCTCGGAAGCCATACAGTGTGTATACGGGCCAAGGTTTTCTCTCCGGCCATTTAGTACCATATAAAACAACACATAGTCCATAACATAGCGAGATAGGCAAAAGTGCTAACATAGACACCAAAGACGAGACCCTCCAGAGCTGCTGGTTAACAGTTCAGGCCACCACGTGGATTGCTCCAAACGGTATAGCGAGACAAGCCCCAAAAGGTTAACAAAACCGGAAAGGCTAGGCCAAGATTTTGGTCGAAGAACCTGTCGATACTCAGCTGCGCCATAAATTCGCCTCCTATGGATCTCATCCGGTGATGTGAATATTCGTGGCTGGTCGGCAAAGATCGCTTGAGCTTAGATCGAGACTAAAGGTCTACTGGTCCCAATTCGAGCCCTGAACTACATTGAGCGAACGGCTGCTGATCATCTGGCTTTGTTGGCACGTGAAAATGGATCCTTGTACCAATACTGACGGCCTTGGGCTTCTCAAAATAGAGACACCATGTGGCCATAGGCAACAATGCAAAACTTGCCACCCCAAGCTCAAGCTGCGTGATTGGCAATTGTCGACTAAACCTTGTGATCAAGTCGATGATGAACCATGAGATCTTCCAAATTGCGAGGAACTTGGCAATCTATCAGTTTTAGACTGGTCGACAATCTCCTGATTTATAATAGGCGTTCTGGTATTTAGCAAACCGCAATTTATCGCATCCACAACCGCTGTCGCTCGTAGCATGATTTCGTCTCAGTAAAAAACCGCTTCAGGTGTGTTGCTATGAGTAGCGAACGGTCTCAAAAAAAAAAAAAAAAAGAATACAAACGAAACCCTCACATGGCAATATAATGAGAATGGGTCCTCGCCCATAGTTGAATACTGCTCCCCATGTTAGCGATATCTTGTAGGTAGCCTTTCGTTCGATTGAATGCAGTAAGAAAATTTCCAACCCAGTCATGGTTCGAAGGTTCCAGGGACAACCTTGCCGTGACTTGCATTTCTTTGTTCACTCTGCTTGTTTTCTTCAGCTTTCTCTGTATCGAGTTTGCACTGCCGAAGTCGACTATTTCTCTCTGCAATACCAGTTCCGGAGCAAATAGTGCTACCAGAGCAATGCCAAGCTGCACTATATATGGCCTCACATAACGACATAGGCGATTGTAGAGCCAGGGGACTTCGCACTATTTGCACTCACACGCAGTCGCTGAAGTCGCCGATGTGTCCGCTATCACATCTAGGTGAAGTGCTGAGTAGATGGATGCAACGAGGCTCAATACACATAGCCAAACTATACCCAACGTAGGCCGCAGTTGAGGAGTCGCGACAAAGCCAACTTGGTGGGTTGGGAAGGTGCAGTTGGGAGCAGATGTGGTGAACATCGTGGGCGCGACAGGACTGTCGTAACTTGACGAGGCAGATGTGTTTAAGGCAAGTTTTTAGGTTGAACACTGGCGATACTTCGTCCGACTATGATAATTAACGGATTTGAAGGTGAGGCAACTAACCTGTTAATACCCCGAGAAGAAAAAACAATAGGGACAAGACATAAATGAGAAGAGCAAGGGAGAAAGCTCTCATGCCCACGCAAGGCTGCGATAGTGTCAGATCAGGAATACGTTTAGACAATGGCGCAGTACATTAACATGCGCAAATCTTACCTACTTTCAGATAGTATGAAGATTGAGAATGTAGTATAGAGACTTGGCGTCTGGTCCAGGATCTCAGGCATGATTTAATTGGTTTAAGGACCAGCCGTGGCTGGGGCCATGCTCCTAAGGCTGGTGTCCTGCTGCTGACGAAAATACATAATTACATATGTTATGTTAAAGTGGCTGTGCTATGACAGTATCTTAGACAGTTATCCTCACGACCATTTGTGCACTTGTCACAAATTGAGGTGCCAGGGCCAAGTATGCCTACGTGAGGCTTGTGTTGGAGTATGTTTCACCCGGAACCTAAACTTCGAATCATTTTGTTCGTCGAGAGTGCTGCTATATCGAAGCAATTTCGTCAATGTTCACTTTGAAATATCTTCAAAAGATTTCCAAGCTGGGTTGGCAATGAATATATTTAAGACGCTGCTCACTTGTGGGTGGCTTGTGCGGTAATATGCAGTAGTGCTAGCCGACGGCCAGCTGCGCAGTAGCTCAGACTGAGAAGGATTCGCTTCCTGCCTGCTGTCGCCTTGTTGTTCTTTAAGCGTTTCACTACATTTATTGATGCGGAGACTGCAAATTCTTTTGGAAAGTGCTAGCGGTCAAGCCGTGATCTAAAAGTCGTATCGCGTGATCTTTTCTGATTCTGTCATGTTCGCATCTTGAGGCTCCTAAAGGCTAGGATATTCTCGACTTTTCACTAGATACTCCCTTCTTGACTCTCATCAGTGACATTGACTGTATTGTAAAAGACGAGGAAGGCCACTTTGGATCTATTTCTCACCAGCTCCGTGAATTCATGGCGATATTCGTGGTATTCCTGTTTCTAGGTAATCACGAACCATGCCATCTAAAGTGGTTAGAAACTAAGGACACGATTTTTGAATGCAATGAATCTATTGCAGCCAAGAACAATAATTAGGAGAAACTTGGAAGATAGAATCTCGTTCCGCAGTCAAGATTTTGAGACGCACTAGATTGATTTCCCGGTACTTGCAATAGTGCAGAGCTGTGAGTTTGATTGTCGTAGTCGATATCTTTTTAGCAATGTGAAGGCTGAGCTGCAGGCCTTGGTACTTTTGCCTGCATCAAGTCTTAGACGGGCAATGGATCTGGTTTTCTGCCTTGTAGCGATTCAACGTTGTTTATGAAGAACTTGTATGAGTATTCTCCGAGTCGCAGAACAAAGCAACAGCGCGAATTAGCTCTCACACATCACCCAAGGTCCGGTAACTCCATGGGGATATGTGGGGATGTAGAGTTCCGATTTGCTATGCTACCAAAATTCTAAAATACAAACTTTTTTGGGACCAGCTCTATAAGGTAGCCGTTCTTGGAGAAGTCAGTTGGGATCTTATGACTGGTCAGAATCGATGGGTTGTCTACTGACCGGATCTTCAACAAAAGCGATCTGGCTTAGAATCGTTTGAAACTTGGGATCGAGAGCACCATTCGCAAGTCCCATATCATTGTGTTCCCACTTTGTGAACGGGATAACGTCATTTGGACCTTCATTGACGTCTTTCACCACCTTGACTCCAGATGTCCTTAGTCTTTCAACTGCAGCTCCCACATCCGGAACAGAGAAACCGAGATGATTAAACCCAAGATGCGGTGGTCTACTACCAGGGACTATAATGCTCTCTTTTTGCGCCTCAGATCCGTGGTAGTGGACAAGCTCCAAGAGGCCAAGTGTGTTCGACATAACGGCCATCGTATCATGGGAAAATGCCGCTGGGTCAGCTCGGTGTGCTGGTGTTTGTGGATACCCAAGGAAATATACCGTGAATGGACCAGTATTTTGGACAAAGACGGTGCGCATGCCCATCAATTCAATGTAAAAGTGCATAGTGGGCTTGGGATCATGAATTCGCAACATTGTGTGATATAGCTGGTAGCCTATTGTAGGGTGTCCTTCGGGTACTGGCGCATTTGTTTCCAAATTGCCTGGAATCGGTGGGCCGACTGGAGGATAGTCGGATGAATGCAGATGAAGTTGGCTGTGAGACGCCATGATTAGGGATAAGATGTTAGTCACGTCAACCTTGGGGGAAATGCATGCTATGGAAAAAGAACCTATACACCTGGTGACTTGCACAGGGACTGTGTGCCCAAATATATGTTTTGACACACTACAATATATGCAGCTCCCGATGGGTATGCTACCCCACATCCCGTATCTTCACCCACAAAGTCTTTGGAGAGCAGCTTTTAGTTTGAACCTTCTGTGGCGGATCGGTTCTAGTCCGCAAGCTACTACAAGCCACTGTGCCATACAGCAATACGTCTTAGCTCGATTTGAGAGGCGCTGAGAACTCCAAAAAAAAAAAAAAATCTTTGTCTTGAAGGCGTATGTCTGGGCGCTGACAGCCTCGCCGTTTGTGTACCTTGTAACCTTGTGCTTCCCTCCACCTACGGAGCCGTGGGTTCAGGCGAGTGCAGTCATTACACATCGAGATAAGGGTATCAGGTTGGATCAGGACTCAAAGCAGGTGTTTAATTCATTCTTGTATACTCTTCCTAGAGGTGCATGATTCAAATCTGAAATGAGGGGCCACGACGCTCGCATGGTTCTGTGGAGAATCCTAACGCTAGGTAGGTTATACACGACTAACGCGTTGCGTGGCTCCACAAGTGGAATACCTCACCCCACCCCCCGCCCCGATGCTCTTAAGATGGAATGTTTCTGGCAGAAACTGATCCTTCTTTGCAGTGCAAAGACCAGATGCACCCGTTGAGACCAATTGATGAGCATTCATCTACATACAGTGTTCTCCCAGTGTTTTATTTTGTCGCCATTTCTGTCAGTAGCGGTTAGCACGATGCATAAACCGAATAAAGTCTTTTTGAGTGACCATGAGTTTTCACTATTAATCCTACATGAGGTCGACTTGAAGTCTACTTGCCATCTCACTTCCATCACCTACTGTGTTGCCCAGTAGCCCCTGACTTTGCGGCTAGATTTTCTCCGATGCGGTCCAACATCTCGGCGTGGGCCACGCCTTGAGTATCGCATCCAGACAAGATGATCTTGCGGGACCATTCACCACGAGGCTTAAGAGTAGCCTTGAACCGCAGAGGCTTCGTAACCAAGCCGTCCGTAGTTGCGGTAGAGTCCACCTCGATCCGCTCGCCCCTCTTTGACAGGCCAGGCGTTATGTTGAAGGCCCACAGCAAACGGGCAATTACAATCCATAGACTATTGCGCGCCACGTGACGCCCAGGGCATACGCGTCTTCCGTACCCGAAACCTACGGTTGGCAGATCTCGCAGCTGACCAGAATTGTTGATTGAATCCAACCAGCGACTGGGCCGGAATGATTCCACATCTGGGCCGAACACGGCCTCTTCACGCGTGATTGCCCAGTGGTTGGCTATGACGACGGAGTTGGCTGGGATCCTGTAACCCTCGTAGGTGCCTCCAACTTTGGTGAAGTGCGGGACGCCTGCAGCTCCTGCAGGTCGCCATCGAAGAACTTCTTCCACGATGGCGTCGATATACGGCAGCCGTGGCCGGTCTTCAAACGTGGGCAGTCTATCTCGCCCAACGACTTTGTCCAGGCAAAACTGAGCTTCGGCCATGAAGCCCCCATCATCCGTAACGCACGCAACGAGGAACCAATACAAGGTCCCCGTGCTAGCATCCAACGCAGCATCGGCCATGATACCGATATCGAGTGCTAATTCTTCGGGTGACATTTCAATAGCTTGGGTATCCAGATACCCTCCCATCTGCTTGCAAAAATTCCAAGCCCTGTCCCGAAGGCCGCGTTGGAGGTTTCCTACATGCAAGGCGCAATTGCGTTGCCAATGGTCCTCGGCCTCGGCTTTCCACGGGGCTAAGAAGCTTGGGAGATTGTTCAACACGGGGAACGAGTCGACCAGATATTTCCCGACCTGCGCCAGCTGATCGAATTCGTGGTTGACTGCATGTGCAGCAAGAAGCACGGGTTCTGAGGCCGACTTCAGACGATACCCGTAGAACAAGGCATAAATAATACTAGCAGTAGTACGTTCGAGATACTCATGGCAGTCAGTCCCTGAACCTCCTGCATTCTCCAGGAGATCAAGCAGTAGTTGCCTGGACTCGAGTTCCTGGAAAGGAAGATAAACAACTGCTGCTCGTTCGTTCAATACTTGACTCTCCATTCTCTGGTGTAGTTTGAAACGCGCGTCATACGGCCTAAGAAGCATGTGCATGCCTTTCAATGCCAGTTCAGATGCCATCTACCGTTCTGTCAGATTGCGCCATGGAGTGAGGGTTGCTCCGTAGAAACGCTTACTACAAAACGAGGGCGGTCTGAAAATATACTGCCTTTCTTGGCTAGCAGATCATGCGCAGCCTTCGTGGTAGATAGAATGATCACAGATTGACCAAGCATATTGAGATGGATAATTTGTCCGTACATCTTGGCCCAGTGATGGTACTGTCGCCATGGATGAGACTTCGGCGCCTGGTGTACATTGCCGATGATGGGCAAAGGAGCTGGTCCAGGCGGGAGAGGCAAATATGAGGATGCTTTGGTGTAGGCTTTGAGACAATACAGAAACGCAAGCGTCACAAATACAAAGCCTGTATATAAGGGAATCAGAGCCATAGCGGTCCTGCGATGACGATGCTTCAGAAAAGTTCCTCGATTTTCTTGTTTTATCCCGAAACCTCTAGATGCATCTAATTAGAGACATTCCGAGGCCAGTTGAGCCAAAGGGTTTGACAACGCTTGAATTGAGTGAAATGTTGGTAACCGATAGAGATTGCGACTCCACGGAACTTCTTGGACCCGTAAGGGAGAAGCTGCTCTTGATGATGTGGCCAACCGAAGGGCGCATGTGTAACCAACCCTCCGTCCGTGGGTGACCGCAGCAAGTATTAACGAGTGGGCCGAACCATCCGTCATCGCCAATTCAAGTCACTCACTCGCTTCACCAGCTGCAACCATCATTGGACGAGGTGTGAGGCGCAGCAGCCTTACCAGATTTCACAACAATGTGGAGTGAGAACCCCCCGCAAGCTTCGTTCTGACTATATCAAACATACTTCATTACGAGCAGAGTTTTGGTGCTAATACAATGGCTTCCATTATCCACCCAGCAGGCATATGGAGAGTATCGGATGATGAGGGCATGGGTGATGACCATGGCAGGAATCTTACGAGGCATGTTTCGTTGCACAGACTTAGCCAGGACCCCATTGCTACTATTGAATCTCTCCCCAGCGCAGCGCTTGAGCTCGTCCGAGTGCAGAGCCATGCTGACGGCATTCCTAATCGAGGTCCCTCCCACGACGGCCTTGGCCAGGAATCCGGAGGTCCTCGCCTACCCATATCCCAAGGCGTCCCGCCGGAGCTCCCAAACCTGCTGGCAGAAGTGGTCTTTGTCCTTACCTGCACCGGCGGCCAGCTGGTCTTTGCCCTTCTGATCGGCCATGTCACTGTAACACAAGCCGTCTTCGCCGCCGCGCTAGGCATCCCACCATCACAGATCCCCTGGCTTATTGGCTCTTTCATGCTCGCGTCCGGCTTGTCGGTGATAATATCTGGCTCGCTGGCTGATCTCGTACCACCGAAGCCGCTCATGGTGGGTGCGTTTCTATGGGAAGCGGTGTGGAATGTGATCGCGGCGATTGCAATCAGCCCGCGGCTGAAAATCCTCTTCTTCGTCGCGAGGGCCATGCAAGGTCTCGCGGTCGGCGTGCTCGTGTCGGCTTCCATGAGTATCCTCGGCCGCGTGTATAGCCCTGGTATCCGCAAAACACGGGTATTCAGCCTGATGGCAGCAGGCTCGCCGCTCGGGTATTGGCTTGGCTGTGTGCAGGCTGGGGGACTAAGCTCGCATCTCCCATGGATATTTGGCAGCACGGCGGTCTTCCTCGCGGTCTGCGCGCTGGCGGCACAGCTGACAATCCCTCCTTTGCAGCCAGCGCAGGATAGTATCAACGACGAAACCCTGTCGTTACGCCATTTTGACTATCTCGGTGCTATGCTGGCGTCTATAGGGTGTAGTTTGGTCATCTTCGGTCTCACCCAAGGGTCCTCGGCGCAGTGGAGCCCGTACACGTATTCCTCTATTATCCTTGGGTTCCTGATGCTCGGGGGCTTTTATTTCGTGGAACAACGGGTCGCTCGCCCGCTTATCCCGAATCAGCTCTGGAAGACGCCAGGGTTTGGCGCACTCCTCGTCTCGTACTTTCTCGGCCTTGGAGCGTATTGTGAGTTCTTAGTGCCCTTGGGAGAGCTTTGGAGCATTGCGTTGAGAATTTGAACATAGCCGGCGCATGGCAGTTCTACGCCATCCAGTTCTGGCAGCGCTACCAGAGTGCCACGCCACTAACTGCAGCCCTCTACCTCCTTCCCAACGGCCTCGTCGGCGTCCTCGCCGCCTATATCGTTTCTAAGACCTTGCACGTTGTGCCCACCCACGTGATACTTACCGCTAGCATGGTCGCCTTCGGCCTCGGCCCCGTCTTCTTTCTCCCTCAAAGCCCAATGTCTGACTACTGGGCGCTTTCTATGCCGGGGGTAGCCCTCGCAACGTTTGGGCCCGATATGAGTTTCGCGGCCGCGGCAATTTTCATCACGAGCAGTGTTCCTAGGAGCTATCAAGGGGCGGCGGGGAGTCTGTTAGTTACAGTTCAGAATCTCACGATGGCGGTGATGACAAGTGTCTGTGAGGCGATCGGGTCGAGGGTAGAGATATTGCCTACTGGAGAGATCGGGTTAAACGGTATTAGGGCGATCTGGTGGTTTGGACTAGCGGCTGCGTTGATGGGGGCATTGATTACAGCGACGATGGTTAGGATCCCAAAGGCGGAAGAAAAGGAACATGTGCAGTGATGGGTATACGTGTTAGAGCATAGTTCTTCCTCGGGCGTAGGAGAACAAAGCCGCTTTTGCATCGAGAGTGAGATGAATCATGGTTCTCCAGCTCGCTCTCAATGATAATAACGGCCAACTCATGCCACATATCAGGTTTCACCCGCATTAACCAAGTAGAAGAATTTGAACATGAAATGCAGATCAGTCTCAGTGCCCCGAATCAGCTATACTAGTGCCATGGTAAGCTAGAACAAGACATTATAGCATTATATAAAGTATTTTGATAAGCTAACTGCATCATATAACCTCTCTCTGTAGAACTGTTCCTCGCTAGTCAATAAATGCTAAGCATGCGGGCTGCGCAGTGGCATATAGCCGTGCGGCGGTTGATATGTCTATCGTCAGCCTGGCAGCAGACACAAGTAGAACTCGGTGCAGTCGTCAACTTTTGCTAATGTCACATGGCCAGCCAAGATAGCTTCGAGATAATACAGGATAGCGACATGCTGTGGCTCGTATAGTTCGTCTTAACGCATCCCATCTCCACGCGCTAGTCGGCCTAGGGTAAGAAATACGCGCTGGCCCAGAGCCAATGATCGGCGCCGGCGCCGGCAATCTCCCTGCCGAGCGGCTTCTAAGCGCCCAATACCTTGACGGGCGCGTAGGGATCTGGAGCCCCCAACTCACCACCAACGACGCCGCCCGCTCATCACGCCCTGCCTTCATTGGGTGGACTATCTCCCAGCTCCCCGGGGCAATCTCTGTTGGTCGCTCGCTGTTCAGGGATCATGCAGCACCGTCAGGGGACTCTGGCTGAATTTAGCACAGCCTCGATGCCAGCTCTGCAGGTTGGAGACCCAGCGGGCCTGAAAAAGCGGCCTCCTGTCCTGCGGTGCCGTCGACCGAGCTGCTGCGAACAGCTCCTCGACTCCGAGGTGAGTTGTTGACGGTGAGCTCTCTCTCTCTCTCTCCTCTCTGTCCCCTTCTTCTCCGTGACATTTTGTTGCTATTCGGGCTCCAAACTGTCGGTAAGCGGCCCTCTCCTGCGTCACAGCCGCTGGGCATCAGCTCGCCAAGCTATACCTAGTACAAGATAGACATGTAAGTGCGGGGCACGGGCTGATTGCCGTCGTACGAAGATCGCCAACCACCCGTGGACTTCAGGCTGACGCTGGATATAGTAGACTGGCCGTTCGCAAGGTGGTCAATTGTCTGTAGTTGGTCTCTGTGAAATCCTGTCCGTGTTGGAAGCATCCAGCGAGCATGTCGAACCAGTACTACCCACGTAGGCGCATCTGCCACCCCACCATGAGCGCATCGTGAAGCTGACTGTCCCATAGCTCCGCCTGGTGCTGGCGGCCCAGCCGGTATAGTACCCTGCCCTCATTCACAACGCTTGTTATAGCTCAGAATGGACCGACTGACTGGCCTTCTCTCTTTCTAGGCCCTCAGAAGTCATATCCTCCTCCTCCCACCTCGCCGCCCGCAAACCAGACAAAGTTCTACCCGCCGCCGCCCGGGACGCCGAGCTTCGCGCCTCCGCAAGCCCAGTCCTACCCGACACCACCACACCAGTCCTACCCGCCGCCGCAGCAGCAGCAACAACAGCAACCGCAACAGCAGCAGCAGCAGAAGAACTACCCGCCCCCGCCCCAGGCCGCCCACCAGAGCGCTTCGCCTCCGCCCCCGATCCAGACCAGCACTCCCGTGAACTACTCCCGTCCTCCCTCCGCCGCCCACCAGACGAACCTGCCCTACCGTGATGCCAACGCCGCCACTCCTCCAGCTAGGGTCTCCGCCGGCGGCCCGCCCGGCTACGACCAAGCTGCCCCGGGTGCACCCGAGGGCTACCCCCAGGAGAAGGGCGGACACTCGGCCCAGGGCAGCGTAGACCTGTCGCGGCATGTGTCGACCATGTCCGCACAGCAGCCGGGCCCCTCGGCCGCCGGCGCACCTCCGGCCGGCCAGTTCCAGGGCGCGCACTCGGCGACGGTCGACGACGTGGGCACGTTCAACGGCGGGTCGTACCGCATCTCGCACCGCGACTGCAACACCATCATCACGATCCAGCTGGCCATGGGGTGCCCGCTGGACGCCAAGCCCGGGGTGCTGATCGCCATGTCGCCGACCATCACGCTCAAGGGCGAGTACAAGTTCAGCATGAAGAAGATGATCGCGGGCGGCGAGGTCGGGCACTCGACCTTCATCGGGCCCGGCGAGCTGCTGCTGGCGCCCAGCATGCTGGGCGACATCACGACGGTGCGGCTGGGCGGCGACGAGAGCTGGAGCGTCAGCAAGGACGCCTACGTGTGCAGCACGCAGGGCGTCGTGCGCGACTACAAGCGCCAGGGCCTGGGCAAGGCCATGTTCTCGGGCGAGGGCCTCTGGGTCCACAAGATCTCGGGCGTCGGCCTCATGTGGATCACCAGCTTCGGCGCCATCATCCGCAAGGACCTGGCCGACGGCGAGAAGTACATTGTCGACAACGGCCACCTCGTCGCCTGGAACGTCAAGTACATCATGGAGCGCGTCGCCAGCGGCGGCATCATGGCCGGCTTCGCCTCGGGCGAGGGCCTGGTGTGCAAGTTCACCGGGCCGGGGACCGTCTTCCTGCAGACCAGGAACCCGGTAAGTGCCTATTCTGGTCCTTTCTTCCATGGTCAATATGGTTCTAACAATTTGCAACAGAGGGCCTTCAGCGCCTACATGACGGGCAATGCTGCACCGCCGTAAAGGAGGTGTGGTCGCCCCGGGGTGTATGAGTAAGAAGAGGTTGAGCTTGAAGTCTAGAGTATTTTGAAGGCGGGGTGCGGTTTAGCAAGAATTGAATGACGATACCGATGATGAATAAAGCGAGTTCTTTCGAGAGGTTGCATTGATGTTCATGACTTGGTATTTATGGCAAAATTGACCCTGGTTCTATTAGATGAGTACATCCTTAAGAGTCGATGAGCCACTTCTGAAATCTCTGTTACTCTCCGCAGTCTGCCTTCAAACGCCTCGTCTAGGAAGCAATGGGTATCAAGAACCTAGTATTCCATACTCCTGTGAATTCAGCAACCCCTGCCAACCGAGCCATGGCGCCCTAGTCCCCAAATTTGTACTTGATCCTCTCGATCCACATGCCAATGTCCTCGACCACCTCCAGCTGCTCCGCCCACTGCTCGCGGCTGTACCGCTTGCCCTTGCCCTTGGCGGCGGACGAGTCGGCCATCTCCTGGTCGCCGTCTCCGTCGGTGTCGAACACGTTGTCCGAGATGATGTGGACCTTGCCGCCGGGGTGGATCTCGAGAGTGATATTGGCGGTCCTGTTCAGGAACGGGAACACAATCTTGAAACGGGGGACCGGGTTCATGGTCAGGGCAATGTCCACGGCGAGCGCCGTCTTCGAGGCATCTCCATTTGTTTCTACAGCGGTAGCCTCCTTCCTCCCGGTCCTCTTCATAAAAGCTGCGAAGTCATCCTGAGCAGCCGCTGCGAAAGTCGATGCCGACTTCTCCTCGGTAGCCTTGGGACGGTAGTGGACAGGCTTGAAGCTCTTCGAGAGCAAGGTTGACAGAAATGCGTATTGACGCAGGGTCGGGAGCATATCCATCAACTGCCGAGGGTGCTCAATGGGGACCTTAGTCAAGACCTGCCCGTACACAGCCCTGTCGATATTGAGCACGTTCTTATGGGTCTCATAATGGTCCTTCCCCTTCCGGGCGAAAGCAGGCACCGCTTGAGAATGTGTGATGATCCGGTTCTCGCTCGGGTCATAGTTTGTCTTCGGGTCGACTGGGAACACCAAGGCATCGAAGGTGACGCTGGTGTTCAGGTTCGGGGCTTGCATTGAAGTGGCATTGTGGATGTGTATGGCGGCACTGGACGAGACGATCAGTGGCGGGTCAAAGGCCGCCACAAACATGACATCAGGAAGCTTTGGTTGGTTCGACATCGCCGAGGGGTCTGATTCCATGCTGCCTTCTTCTCCCTTGTTGGCTGCCGCCGCTGGCAATAAGATGTTATCAAGCTCCTGCCAGTCCAGGATGGGGCCTGTCACGGATAACATCATGTCGTCCGGCAGGTTCTCTGCCTTTTCAACGGCGTCTGGAACCCAATTTTGGGACACCCTGACCGGCATAATGGCCATGCCGTTCTTCGGGGCGCATTCGATCAGGATAGACCAGGTCGTGCCAACGTCGCTATCTACTGTAGTAGATGGCACTCGTCTTCTCTCCTTCCAATAATCCAGGCTCAGTCCAATCCTGTCCCTCGCGTGCATAAGAGGACAACCATGGCGAGTGCAGAGAGCAAGAACTCGAAGGCTGTCCTCGGACTTCTCCTTCAGAGCGGAATCCTTGCGCATCTGTGCCACGTCCCACTTGTGGATCTTGGTCAAGCTCTGGTAGACACCGTCGATAGCATCGTAGCAGTTGAGCGTGGGCAGTACACTAAGCTGGTCCAAGCTGGCTATGCGCTCCAGGTTAGGTTGGAACCTCTCGAGAGTCTTTGTGAGTGCCCATTGACCAGGTGCGAGCTTCAGATCCCGTAGAAGTATATCGGCAGCCTTGCCCACGTGCTCCTGGACACTGGGCGTGGATTCAGGTAGCGTCAGCGCCACATTGTCGACAACGTGATTCGTGATGGAGATCTCCAGGGCGAGACCGGCTCCGGCTATGAAGAGGTTCTTAGACTTGGGTCCAGCCGTGAGGTTGTCTTCCCAGAGGCACTCCAGACCTATGGAGCGGGCGAGCCTCTCCAGGCCCTCATTGCTGACACGGCCCTGGCCGGCAGCCTATTACTTGTTAGATATGCCCACACAGCCCTTTTGGGCGGAATGCTTTCCTCACCTTGACCGTGGTCCCAACCGCATCCATCCGTCTCTTGCGGTCATCCTCGTCTGACCGGCCCATTCCCATGGCGCCCATGCTGATATTATCCAAGCCGAGATCATTAATCCCCAAGGCACCGAGGGCGGCCGTGGCCGAGGGGCTGTCAAAGTTCACGGCGGCGGTGCCATCGGACAGGCCCTTAAGCGTCTGCGAGGTAGCCGGCGACTTCTTAAGCGCTTGGGGCGAGGTTCGCGACCCTTGGGGAGGAGAGAAGGCGGCGTGTGTCTGGGAGTTGGAGAAAGGTGTCGAGACTGGCGGCGTGGGTGCTGCTCCGGCCATCTGCGACGGGGTTCGGCCCTGTTGCGACGGCGCGTGCCGCATCGGCGTGGCCATGGTGGAATGCGAGGTGGTTTATGAGGGAGGATCGAGAACCGGCAGAGCCTAGGCAGTCGCAGTCAGCCGACGTGGGCAGAATCGTTGCTTGGTATCCAGCGGCCGGCTTTCAAGTGTAACTGAGCGTCGGTCGTCAAGTGTCGAGGGTCGGTATAGTTTCGCTCAGAGTCGACCGCTGTCGTTCATGGCCAAATCGTACTGGACTGAGACCTGGGCAGAGCCGACACCCATAGTCCTGGCAACCCAGTCAATTGCAACCACCCGCCGCTAGTGATCAGACAGCCGCGCAGCTTGTCGCAAGTCTCTGGTCCAGGGCGGCTCGGGTAAGGCAGGTGTCTGTTCTATCCTGGCGAAAGTGTGGTGACAGAGTTGAACTTGTGAGGTTAGATGAGTTTGGAGCTATGGTGGGGTCGCGTTGGCCGACGTAACGCGATCTTTCCGCTTGTCGCCGCGGATGACTTGTCACGTCAGCCCATGGAACCCCCAATCATGAGCCTCTCTTGGAACTTGGAGACAAACATTATATCGCTCAATCACACTCATTGAAAGACATGTGAGGAAGTCTGTACCACTGATCTTCCAAAAGCACGACTGCCATCAGTAGCTCAGCAGTAAGCTACCAAGCTGCAGTCATTTCATGCAATGCCCACATACATGCATCAGGTTAGTTGCAGGTATTATGTTTCCACATATATCTCTACAAGGCGCCTATTAGAGTTGATCACAGTGCCACATGGTAGAAACGTCAGATACAGAGACCTAATCGTAGCATTACGGTACCTGTATCCTGTGGGATGGTCAAATAGACCAAGGCAATATCCGCCTAAGCTACGTACCTATTAAACTACATAGGGCAGTCTCATGGTCATAAAGATGAACAAGTCCCGTTCTCAAGAAAGATGTCTAAGCCGACACCGAGAAACACCATACTTTAGTCCGTCACTCCCTCTGGAGCCGCAATCATGTCGTCATAATCAGGACGCCTTGGTGGCCTGTCCGGAGGCAATCGAAACGTGCCCGTCTCGAAGCTTTACGCATGCCAATATCCATTGCTTCTCTCAACTCCCTCCTTTGATCCAGCATATCTTCTGCTAGTTGTATAGTCCAACACTACCCGGCGTGAATGGTGGCCTAAGCATTCTGGTTTTCTTTCGTTTTCTCACCAGCCGCTGGCACCTTGATCTCGATCGGCGCGCTTGGGCCTGGGATCTTGAACTCGCTTCGCAGAGTCTCCCGTCTCTGTCGGTCGGCTCGTTTAGACTGTCGCTCTTTGCACTTGATGTGATAGTTGGGGTCTACTGTACGCTGATGCTCGAGATAAGCCTCGTACTCAAGCTGTCGTTTGTTCCACTCAGGGTCATGCGGTCGAGGCGGTCCTTTCGGCTTAGTCACAGGCTTTGGTCCCATGGTGTTCGGCGGAAGCACGACAGGGAGCGGCAACGGATTGGCGGGAGGAGGTCCAGATGTGGGCCTCACAGTCGGTAGTCCAGCTGTATGTCCATTGTACGAAGGCATCGATGAGGTTGACGGTGCCGTACGAGGTTCAGAAACGCTTAAGACCTGGGCAGCAAGTGGCTGTGCTTGCGAAACAGTACCCAAGGATAGGCTGGAGAACACTGGGCCACCAGAAAATGGTATAGAAAGCGCCGTACCATTGTTGGGCGGCGGAAGCATCTGACCTAGCATAGAAGTGATGGGTGCTGTCATCGGAGTACTGCTTATAAACCTCATCTGGCTTGCGTTCATATCGATTAACTGACGCACAAGTTGCACATTCTCAGCCTGCATGCGCTGAACGCGGGCTTCCAGGAGCCGATATTTCTCGGCTTGAAGTGACGCATCCAATGCGGCGAAAGATTGGTCTGTTTCATTCGGAAATTTCGGGAATATTTCAGTGTCTTCGCTTGAAAAGCTTGTGACCGTTGGTCGTCCAGCTGGTGGAAGAAGACATTTATGGTCAACTGTTGCAGGTAACGTTTCTTGCTTGCCAAGGTACAAGAACTCTGATGCCTGCGGGTTTAACGTAGTCGCTTTCTGCAGGCCATCTCGACTTGCGTCACTAAAGCCAGAGTGATTTGATACTTGACCTTCTGATACTGGAGCCAAATCCGGGTGCAAAAGAGAAGGTCGATCAGGGTAGGTCTTCCGATTCAATTTTTCAATAATTGCTTGGTGTTTTCGCATGTCTTCTTCGGTCTTGCCAGCCGTTGTTGGTTGACCAATAGCACACTCATTGGGCTGGCGGCTGCCTTCGACGCGTTCTGCCTGAGTTTGCTTGCACCTGTGACTGGACGGGCTTAATTTCGTCAGGGCTTGCTTGATCAGATGGTCAACCCGTGACCAAGGCAAGACTCGAAAGCCGTTGCAGCTCTTGACCGCTTGCAGCTGGCCTAGAGGAAACTCAACATCGTCCCAAGAGTCCCCAGACCTAGAACTAGCTGTGCTTTCAGAGATGGCAGTCAATTTTGACCACGACCCATCCATGCTGGACAGAATAGGTGACGGGACATGATCATTTATTTTATGGGCAATTGGCGATGTCAAGTGAAGACTGACGCGGTGAGGCCGACCCAGGGCTACGGAGTATGAATAGCAGTCAGTTTTGGCGGAAGAGGGGTCGATGTCTGAGCTACTGTGTTGTTCGTCTTTGGTGAAGCTATATTCCTTCTTCGTAGCTGGCGCCGAAAGAACCCACTCTGGATCTAGCGGAGAATCTTTGGTACCACGATACTGGCGGACCTGTGGGTGGTTCCCTGCCGCGGCCATGGCTGTATCGATGTACAGCTTTCTCTTAGCTACTTTTGACCCAGCCTTGTCCGGCCGGTTGAAAGGCGGGTGAAAAGCATTGGTACCTTGAGTTGTCTCGCTAGCCTCGGGGCGCCATTTTTGCCTCCAGTCATCGTTCAGTAATGCCTCGCTGATCTCTCTCTTTTGAGGTTCTTTGGTGTGGGGAACATCAATCTCCTTGACCAATATGGCGACCGAATCTTCAAGAGACTCTTTCTTGTTCGGCTTGCTGGACAGGTTCTTCTCAACATGCAGATTCGTTGTGACCGTTAGACCCCGATTGCGATGGGCGTGGTTGTTGAACCAGGTCACATCGTTGTGGCTCGTATTTCCCATATCGTTAATGTTGGGTGGAGCACAAAATGACTGATTCGTCTGTGTAGTTTGAGCGATGGTTTTCTGTTCTCTGCTAAGGCGTCAATAAAGATACGTACGTACATGTAGAGCAGTGGTAGATTATATCTGTGTGTAGAGAACTTGTAGACCATATGATCCATAAAGGACTAGTGGCAGTCATGTAAGGCCTTTAAGATGTTTCCGGCTGTGTAGATGAGACTTACTTTTGTTGATGACTCCAAACGAGGGCCTGGTCGATTTCCGACAATCTTTGCCAACAAGAAACTCAACAATAGAATTATCGACGATTCAGCTCAAACTTAGGCCCAAGCTCACATGCAGCGGTATTTCTGTGCCGGTCACTTTGTTGAGGCCAGGCGAGAAACAGAAATGAGCCGATGGCTGTCACGAAAATCCGTTGACGTTGGGCCGCTCTCGGTGTGAGAGTTCAAGTTAGACGATCCTGATGACAGGAGCTCAGTCTCTTCAACGAGATGCCACAATGCCTGAAGAATGCAAAGTGTAGTATGGTGTAGAATCAACTCGGGATTCTGGGTGAAGTCAGAGGCAGTTGTTCCCAGCCTGGCGACGACAGAGTTCTGACATAGGGATCGAGTCGAAGCAAATGCCCAGCAACGAGTTGGCTGGCTTCCGCTGGCCTTCAGCCAGGACGAGGTCCAATTGGATCGCTGTTCGGATGAAATTATTGCAATGTGCGCTCAGGGCGAGAGATTGTGTTTTGGGAGCTTGGAGTGGGAGGTTGAATCTCGCTGCGATCGAGACGAGGTGGAATTAGATAGATGCGTCCGGCTTCTAGTCTCGTGACATAAAGGTTCCAAAAAGGACAGTCCAAAAAGATCGAATACGGGATACGCTTCGCTGTCCGAGCCCAATCGTGATTCTGCATTTGGAGGAGCGTTGTGCAGAAGACGTGGGACGAATGGAAACAATGAACTGTCTCCTGACAAACTCTCTTCTTAGGAAGTAGTTACCAGACGACAGGGGAGCTAGGTAGCACTTTGTTAAATTACATCAAATGGGGTAATGCGAAGCACATCGCCGCTTCCCTTCATTATACGCTAGACGGTTGTCGTGGGTCCCATTGCCCGGTTTCATGCTGAACCACCGACATCACACGGCCACCGACATAGTAATCTAGGGTCGCTTACAATCCACTGCAGTAAAATCAACGAGTGCCTAAATCAAGTTGGCAATATTCAGTATCACTATGGTGAGTTTCGTACCGGCTACCCTTGTTACTGTACAAGGACAGGCGATTGGCTGTGTTTGAGTAGCAGTTGCGAAATAGTTCGCGTTTGGCAAGGTAAGCTCCTCTACATGGCGCAATGGGGTTCCCATGTCAAAAGGTGAAGACTCTCCCAAGGGCCTGGGTGACCTGGGTATGTACCTGGGCAAACAGCGCAGATCTCGTATACATCAAATCTTTCACATTCTTGAGCACCAAATTTTGATATCCAGTTTTCAGTAAAGCAACCTTCTACACCATGGATATGGAACGTATTGTCATTGCGCGTTCTATCATTGCCCGTCATGTTGGAGTAAAGGTAGCATCGACAAATGACAGAAGAAGTAAGAATTCTCATGATGGGAATGCATCCATTCTCATAGTAATGCTTACTCCCACGACGCCAGACTTCTCCTGTGAGGAGTCTGGTAACGTGGCTCTTATCACAGTAAGTCGTGTCGTGATGGCAGCAACCAATTCGGTACGGACATCTACAGCAGTTCTCGATCTTTCTCAGCGCATTAATGCAGTTGTCTTCTCAAGTACTCAACGGCCTCCTGTGAGAACTCCGGCAAGGTACCAAACAACTCTAGGAATTCATCATCGCAACAAAGTGCCTCGAACATGCATGCCGTGTAGTGGCATACCGTTGATCTCATGGGGGTCCTTGAGTCCAGCCCTTTCCACAGGATTCTCAAATATGTAATCAATGAGACTGACAATGTTGTTTGTTCCATTGTATGTAAGTGGGGTCCAAAGAAGAGCCTTATGCAGCTTTCTACTGGCAACGGCTGCGAGGTGCGGAACTTCGTAGTGATCCGCCAGGGCGCCCAGCCGGACATGGGCCAGCAATTCCCCAGAACACAGAGTGCATGATAGCTTCATACATTTGATGGTCCTGGCCGGACAGATTTCCTAGAGACGCTGTGGATAAACTGTAGGCACAATTGTTGTTAGACGATGAAACTTCGTAGTCTCCCGTATACGCGTACTGGCAGAACTGCAAAAAAGTGTCCTCATCGATCGACCTCGAGCCACTCGACTGTGCCCTCGCGGGCCTCTTTCAGCGAGCCATTGATTAAGGTGTCGAGGGGTTTCGACAGGCTTGCTAAAGGTCCGCGTGCATCATGTACTCTTTCTTATCGGCGCCAACCAAGAACCTTAACGGCTTGGAGGCTACGATACTGCGCCATTAAGTCAGCCTAGTGAAAATCGGGCAGCAATACCGGGACGTGAAAGTACCTCTCAAATGGTAGAGCCGCCATCATTGGGTATCCGAGAAAGCCTTGGATAGCGTTTGACGTTGCGAGAATAAGTTTGTCAGAAATGTTTGGGCCATTTGCCTCTTATATATACAGAGCCGAGAGCCTATTGGAGCGCAAATGGTTAGGCTGCTAGCCACACATAACGCCTGAGGTTGGTGGTCAGTGGATTCGCGTGCGCAAGGCCGAATCATCTTGAAACATTATGAAGACTTCCCCGACAACCTTTCTCCCATGTGCGATGGCCTCAAACAGGGCTCCCGCTCATCCTAGCTGCTTCTTGAGATAAAATCGACAACTATCAAAATCAAAGTTTTCAAATCATTGTGTTTGAGAGAATTGTCCGAGTTCTTGTTCTACACTCTCTATCACATCTTTGTCTATTTTTACAAACATAGTCTACGAGTCCGTCGGTACACAACACAGCACTTTGAACTGACAAGGCTCATCCTTGTCTAGGCGCCACACGTCGGCTCGAGCCTGTAGGAGGTCCAAGGCTTCCCTTTTCTCATCAATATCGTCATTCGCATAGTAGTCCGCACGGCTGCAGGCGCGTTGATGTGCTAGCTCTTCCGCCAGCAGAAAAGCATTTCGGTCTGGAAAGTTCCATCTGTCGTCGTCTCGTTGTACTTCGTGAAAGGTCATCCCCTTGCCATGAAAGATAGGCTCCAGTCTGTCCACTGATCGATTTAGTACGGCCCCGCTCTTGGCCGTGATGCGGTAATCAATGAAGTAGACACTCTTCAGAAAGGGGAAGTAACTGTAGGTCGAGAAGTTATGCATCAAGTCGGCCAGCGTCTCTTCTTGCCGGGCAGTGATGCAGTCGTGATGGTTTTCCCTGGTCCACGTCGGGTAGAATTGCAGGGCAAGCCTGCGTACGGGGAACGCGTTGCCCCACGCCCGCAGCTCCTCGATACCCAGTATCTCGGTTCCGTTCAGTTGAAATCTTAGCCGATCCAGGTCTAAAGTGAGGCAGATGATGTCTTGGTCAAGATTGATCAACAAAGGGCGGTTTGATCCAAAGAAGTTATCCTCCGGTCGGTGCTCCCCATATGAACAGTCGCAGCCACTGTCGTGGCTCCTCCAACTGCGCAGCATCTCAAACGGCGAGTCCTCCTCAGTCAACATGCCTTGTGCCGTGAGTATGGGGCCTCCCTTCTCGCCCAGACGCTCGTTTCTCGGGCTGAGCTTCTCGAGCAGCTGGCGCGACTCGCAGCAGGCATCCCAAACGCCGACGTCGTTCAGGTACGAAGAGGTGTAGTTGCCATTGCCTCTGCACCTGGAGTCTGTCGGCACCTCAAGTCGACAATTGGTTTCCCAGCTGTTCCCATCAAACAAAGGCTCCGTGATAAGTTGGAAGAAGTGAATCCCAGGAACGAAAGGCAGCGCGGCGTATTCCCAGATGACATCGCGCAACTCCTTGGGCAGACGGGGAAAGTAGTGGAAGCTGCCGTGCGGCAGGCCAATTGAGGACATGTCGTTCGTGATGAGGGATTTGCCAGCCCCTAACGCAGTCTTTCCATCATGAAACGAGGACACTCGAGGCCAGCTCAATAAATGTCTCAAGGGAGGCTGCCGACGTGACGTAAAGAAGCTCGGGTTTTATCTAGAACCCATTACGACGGCTTGGCCGGATATCCCGCATGCAGTCGTGTTCGTGGCGTTGGCACTAAATCCTTTAGTGTAAGCCGAGGCGTCTGCAGCTGTTACGCGGCGCCGCCCCCAGCTGGCCCCCCAGCACCAGTCTCACCTTGAGGGGCATCTCGCCGGCCGCTTATCTGGACACGACGGCGGCCGAACTCTGCTCGGAGCCAAATGTATATATGGATGGGTTCCTCAGGAGCAAACCATCGTGAAAATCATGTCGTCACTAGTGACTAGAATGCACGAGTTCACCAATGCCTGGGTGAATTCAACCTGTCCAATGGCTGGCATCTCGCGGCACCTCAGGTACCGCCGACACTGCTGCGGCTCAGTCCGGCGCTTGTGTCGCTAACTGTGGGGTAGCGCGGTTTACCGGCACTCAGTGACGCACACGACGGCCTTGGAACTGAACGCCGAGCTCACAGCACAGCCACGGCGGCCCTGATAGCAATTCCCATAACTTATCTTGCATCGGCAGCCTCTCCTCTCGGGCTTTTCGCGCAGCCGATAAAAGTGTAAGCTAATTCACGGTGGAGCAGAGATCGACCCCGCGGTGTTCCGTAATCGAGTCGATACGAGCGCGTAATAATTCGAACCGCTTACCAAGTCACATTCAGAACCATGCTGATTGCTGACAGAGGCTCTGTTTTTTTGTTCTCCCTCCCATTACATCAATAATCTTCCGCGTCGTTGTGTACACAGTCAACCATTTCAGACCTCGAGACCTGGATTGCCAATTAGATCTATTGTTTCGATTAACCAGCTTCAATTCACCAGCCCAGGCCAATCGTCTAGCTACGTTTTCTACCATCGGCACACAATCCGCCCATACGAATGTTGGTCTTTTAACAACGTATAACTATGCCCTCCCCTATGCCATCAAGATTGCTTTGTCACCAAAATGGTTCTCGTCGACTCGATCTACATCCTAAATCCTCAGCGACTGCGCCTTGTATACGCCAATGATGAGACGTTCCCGGGCCGAGCTCTATGCCAATTCTGGTCTATCCGGGACCTTGGCGCGGGTACGCAGCTTGCGTTGTAGTAGTGCAGACTTGGATGGCCTGGCGTTTCCTATGAAGTAAAGCAATTTGAACAGTATGCACATGGTTCTGTTCTGCCTTTGCAGGAATGACACTGGCCAGACGCCCTCAGTGGGCTGTTGTAGTAGCGATTGTGCGGCTCCCAAGCTTCTAGCACGTGATGCTATGCTTGTTGCGTACCTTTGTAGGTTACTACACTATATGGTATGGGGAATATGAGCACAGGCTCTTTGGGCTACAGACAACAGGAATCATCATTTTCTGGTTCCTTACTAGATCGCGCGGTACAAACATGGATTTAGTGAAGCAGGTTCGTGAACTTGAGGAGGCTGACCCCTTAACAATGTCACCTTGCATGGATTTGACTGCTGGTTTCAAGACAAGATGGGAAGGCGATATATCAAGTCGTGATCTTTCGCGCCAGAACGAAATTAAGACAGGTAGAACAAGGGTCCAGTGACAGCGACGATTAGACTGCACTTATAGAGTCAGCTTCCGGTGCGTTGACTGTCACCACCTTTGTAGGTAACAGATACTGGAGGACTCGAAAACCTATCTGCTCTTCCGTACGTGCATTGGTAACACAACCCGTCTGGTTGGGCGGACCCGACGCAGTGGTTTCCGGTCTTCGCATTTGCGTCGGATACATTGCGAACACATCCAGCATTCCCAGTACAACTCAACTGAAGCATCCACCCACTCCTACCAAGTACTCAGTGCCATTGGAGAGCATGTCTCCGCACATGCTCAGATCTCAAGAGCTTGGCCAATCACGCCTTGGACCCCTGGGACCCGTCGTAAGAGCTTACACCGAAAGTATCTGACCAGTAGGCGTCCTGTCGTTAAGCTATGTAACGATGTGCACGGTATTTCCTCCAGTGAAAACCCGAAGAGCAAGCCACAGTAGCACATGCGGTAACCCTGGAGAAGGACCATAGCGGAATTCAGGCGAGAGCCGTGGTACTGTAAGGTGTACTTCCAGTGCGCGCCTTATTATTGGCCCATGAGCACTCGATCCAGGCCTGGCCAAAGAGCCCGAGCAGAGGGCACGAGTCCACGAGTCAACCCCACACCGATTACCCCAAGGACGATCGCACTAATGCTGCATCCCGGGGACCCCCCAGACCAGGTGAGCACCAGACTACCAAGACAGGTCTACTCCGCTTTTCCCATCTCGTCTTACAACGTCGGTACAAGCATTTACTCAAGCTTTTGCCCAGAGGTATACATTTATAGGAATAGGCGAGGTGTAGTCTCATCGCGCGCCTCCGGCTCGGCTGTCCGCCTTTGGGGAATGCTTTTCTGCAGCAAGGTTGTGAATTTGCTTCGTGGTCTGCACCCCAGACAGATGTCGAATGGGTAGCCTTGAACATGTTCAGAGCCCATGCGGCCGTACTTATGGTTCTCATTGTTGCTGGGTTTGTGGTTCTCGCCTGAACACCCTGGCTCGTTTCTCATCCATGTCGGAGCCGAAGGTATCAATCAAGGGTGTAACCGGTTTCCTGCATATGCTCACTCGCCTACGACCCTGGCCTCGTCCAGGGACAGCTAGCTGAGCGGACGCAGATTGATCCAGCGATCACGCGTACACTATCTAGAGGCAGGTTGCGTATGGCTGTCAGCCAATGGTATTGTATAAGACCCCGACTCACTCTTCTTGCTTACTTTGCTCGTCTCTGTTCCCCTCCTCCACCCAGCTTTGTTCCTATATATCCTTCACATTGATAAGGTGCCAGAACGATCTTGCCCAACATGTCGGCAGGTGATATTCAGCCAAAGAGTGAGTTGCAACATGGCGACGAGATCGCCGTCCATCAATCTGAGAAGCCTGAGGCCGTCTTGGCCAACAAGGACCTCATGAACGATGCCTTCGATGGAGAAAACCACGAGCACCAAGAGGGCGTGTGGGAGTCGGCCAAGAGCCATCCTTGGGCTTGTTTTTGGGCGTTTATTATGTGCTTCACCATTGTGAGTTTTCTCCCCTTTCCCTTCTCCTCAGTAGGGTAGCCCCTAATCTGCCTGGGTTTTCCTGGATGGCGCGAATGTCCCCTATATCATGTTGATCATGGTAAGCAACGTCTAATGTCTGTTAGGTCATGGAATCGTTCGACATGTTCCTGAGCGGTAACTTCGTCGCACTCGAGGCTTTCCAAAATCGCTACGGCGTCCCCGTAGAGGGTGAGGGTATGGTCATCGAGACCAAATGGCAAAGCTCGCTCTTCCAAGCCGGTCAATGTGGTGCTTTCATTGGTGTTTTCCTGGCTGGACCCATTACCAACCGTTTCGGCTACCGCTGGACAACCATCTTGGCCCTTATTCTTATGAACGCTACAATCTTTGTTTCTTTCTTCGTGAGTAGGTTGACTTGTTGGTTGAATTCGTCACCTGACCGAAAACTTGCAGGCCGACTCACTCGCTGTCCTTGTAGTAGGACAGCTTCTGGAAGGTGTCCCCTGGGGGATCTTCATTGCAAACTCCCCCGCCTATGCCAGCGAGATCGTCCCCCTCGCCCTCAGAGGTGCATGCACAGCTACTTTGCAGATGAGCTGGTCCATTGGTGGAATCATTGTTGCAGCCGCCACCTACGGCTACAATTCAAGAAACGACGAGTGGTCTTGGCGCGTGCCTCTTGCTTTACAGTGGATCTTTCCCGTGAGCGCTCTTCCATCCGTTCCAACAGTGCTAAGTGTGGTAGCTGACTAAACTAGACCCCTCTCTTAATTCTCATCTTCTTCGCCCCAGAGTCTCCATGGTGGCTTGTTCGTCATGGGCGCAAGGATGAAGCCCTTCGATCTATCGAGCGCGTCGGCAACAAAAGAGCAGGAAGCGCTCAGCAGACACTTGCCATGATAGAGCGAACGGTTAAGATTGAGGAGCAGCTGGGCGGTCAACCAACCCTCATGGACCTTTGGAAAGGCACCGACTTGAGGCGAACGACTATCACTTGCTTGATGTACGCGTCACAGAATTTTGCTGGTAACTTGATTGCAAACCAGGCAACTTTCTTTTTCGAGCGTGAGTAGCGCCCACTCTGATGACTTGCATAGCGTGGGCGATTGACATCTTCTTTAGAAGCCGGTATTCCGCACGAACGTGCCTTCCAGCTCAATCTTATTAACTCGTGTCTTGGTTTCATTGCCAACGCTCTATCCTGGCCTCTGACTGCCTGGTTCGGTCGCCGAACTATCTATCTCTGGGGCACAGTCACCAATATCACTTTCCTCATTCTTCTGGGCATCTGCGCCTCTATTGCACAGAACACGTCGACGAACTACGCCCAGGCTATTCTAGGGATTATCATCTCCTTCGTCTATGCTGGCGCTCTCGGGCCCATCACATATACCGCCATTGCCGAGACATCATCGGTCCGTCTTCGTGCCTTGAGCACTGGTGTCGGCCGTGGCGCCTACTACGTTGCAGAAATCCCCATGATATTCTTAGCCTCGCAGATGCTTAACCCGACAGGGTGGAACCTCGCTGGAAAGTGTGGCTACGTCTGGGCAGGTACTGCTTTCGTTTGCTGGCTCATGGCCTACTTCTTCCTTCCCGAACTCAAGCATCGCTCTTACCGTGAGATCGACATCTTGTTCAACCGCAAGGTTCCGGCCAGGAAGTTCAAGACCACGATCATCGACGTTAAGGAAAACGAGTGAGGTCTGGAGATCGGCGACGAGTAGCAGGACATATTGGGAGTGTCCGCCGCATCGCGACCTAGGAATGAGGCTTCACCCTTGTTCAAAGAGCCGGGGAGTTGACTGTGTGACATCCATCAGAAGGCTGCAGAAACTAGCTCTATGACGTTGATGTATGCCTGAAACACGATTCGGTTCTTCTCAAATTCCTCGCAGTTTCCGTTATTTCCAAAGGTAATACTCCCCAATATTTGCCCTTAAATAAGCAGAGTAGAAGCTGTAAACTGGGTTACATCAGTATCTAGCTCAGTTAGGGCCCCCAAGAACAATACATATATGCCGTATAGCCTGTTTCTCTGGTCCTTAGGAGTAAAGTGAACCACAGCTGTACGGAACGACGCACTCTGGCCTTGTATCAGTAAACCATCATGCCATTGCTATAAACAGCTCGCTCAGTCAACACCGCTGGTTCGCTTGAACTGCTCAAGCTGTGATTGGTCTCTGTTTGCTGTGTATATACCTGACTTGTGGAGATCCTAACTCTTTAACAATGAACAAAGCGGGCATTTCACATGTGTACATCTGTAGCAGAGTGATGATCTTTCATTTCCATGTATGTCATTGCAGAAGTCAGAGTTTCAATACTTTCCTTCCTGGGAGTTGACATATGCCGTTCTAATAGGCACTGAGCATTAACCAGAATTGAACTTCTTTCTGAAGTCGGCCATTTCGCTTGTTTGACGTCCGTGAACGACGAGAAACCCCCAGAAATGTAACCTGATAGCATTTATACAATTTTTGCCGTTTTTTCCGAACAGGCTGCTTGTCTACAGTGAACGGGTACGTTCTAGAAGCCGACATGCTAAACAGTTTCGTCATTTCCGTCATCACATCACATAGAGTTCGGCCTAGTAATCTGAGTCTTCACTAACCATTGCCCAATCACTGTCCCATGCCAACGTCATGACACAAGCTAAGACCAAACTCAATTGGTAAACTGCCAGCCTGGACAGGTGCCCAATTGTGCAGCTGCCAATGCCGGAACGTTGTCTTATGTATACCTTCAGACTCGATGCCGATACTTTTCTTCTAATCATATATTGCACTTTTTGACCTTGATGACCTGACATGATTTGCCAAATCCAAACGTGTTGGGAGAAAAATGTACTCAGGCTGCGATGAGTCTGATTAGTACTTAGCGCCGAGCTCAACAGGGTATATGTGAGCTGGCACCAAAGAATGGGCGATCATCCAGTGTACTTCACAAACCCAGCTACTCGCCTGCTCCACAGTACCCGCAGAGTTGAAGGTTGGCACTTTCGACACGTGAATAGCAGGTATGTTCCCTGAGGAGGCCTGCCGCTAGAATATTTGGCATAACATCCTATCACGTGCATATGTATACCCAAACTCTACGGTCACAACACTCAAGTCGAAGTGTCTCTTAAGAAAGCCAAGATCCGCTCCCGCCCGCACCACCTTGAAGAGAAATGGTAAATTATTCTACTCACTCAGTGACAAGACCAACGTCCACCCGACCATCGATTTATAATTCTGACACACTCCTCACACACAAGCCTCTCCCAATAAGAAAGATTCATCAACAAACAAGAGACAGTGAGTTTGGTAACTCTTATTCGCATGAGATACCAAACGTGGCCGCCCTTCGGAACAGACTCTAGCCACGCACTCCCGTGCTTAAATTAATCCGTCGCACTGATCGCCTCAGATCTATCAAGATGAAGACATTTAGCATCCTTCTCAGCAACTTCGCGGCCTTGGTCGCAACCCAAACCCTTCCTGCGAACTTTCCCACATGCGGCGTAAGTCGTTCTCCGCTCCTACTCTCGCTTCTACCAGCCGAAAACAAGCCCTCAGCAACAAACACCGCAATCGCATTGAATTTGGCTGACTTTCTTGCCTAGACTACTTGTTTCACTGGCTTGCTTGCACAAGCCGGCAACTTGGGCTGTAGTGCAACGGATTATTCTTGCCTCTGCACGCGACCACGCTTTCTATTCGGGGTCAGGGATTGCGCCAACCAAGCGTGCCCGAACGCTGGTGATGCTCAGACTGTCATAGATTACGGAGTCGCCTTTTGTGCCAATGTTGGAGTTGCTATATCTGATATCTCTGTCTCCAGTACTGCCGTAAGTCTCTAGCCGCGTATAACTCTAGCTCTAACCCTTTGCTGATACTCCAATCTCAGTCTGTCTCTGTCAGCCCTACTACCACTGTCTTCTCCAGCGATACTGCATCAAGTGTAAGTGTCCTCTCTCATACTCAAGTCCGTCTACATGACCTAAAGATTACTTTCCAGGGCGCGACAGGTGGCGGCGCAGGCGGTTCCCAGTCCTCTGCATCTCAGACCGGCAGCGCTGGCGGCGCATCCTCTACACCCGTTTCGACGGTTGCCATAGTGGGTACTGACAGCGCCGGGTCTGCCACAACCACCGAGTCGTCTACAATATACAGTAGTGTTAGCGGCGGTGCGAGTGGAGCGGGATCCAACTCCGCTACCTCGGAAACTGGCAGCTCAACTATCACCGTATCGAACGAAAGCACGACAATGACGACAGAGGTGCCCGTCTCTCACACGAGTGGCGGTTCTGGAACGTCTGGATCAGGACAGACAAGCACATCCAGCTCAGCATTCGCTCCTCAGAGGACTGTTGGTCCGGCCGGCGTCATCGCTGCGGTAGGTGCCGGGTTCGCCATATTGTTGTGAATCAGGCTCACGTCTGCCTGCTAAAACGCCCCGTTTCCATACTTACTTAAACATGGAGAGCTTCACCTGGACCGGAAATTCTATTTGAGGGGATGCAGGAGGTTGCGCTGGCAGTGAAATGTTAACCGCCTCATATTACCTACATTATACTGTTATAACTAGCAAATATAGGGTCGTAAGACAAGTTTGAATAGCCTGAACTGCAAGACCGGCTCCGATACGTTGTTCCTCGCCAAGGAAAGTATAGCTCGCCACGGTGTTCTAACAGACCAGTACTCCATCTAAACCACTGCAAGAAGAATCCATCCTCCTAAAACTGCAAGCCCGGCTCCTGAACGATACTTGATTGAGTTTCTAGCATTCTCACCATCAGGTTTGCCGCTAGTACTACTCCCTCCCTCCCCATCTCTACCACTTGTTTCCTCGAGGTGGCGTGTGTGATTCCGTTTTTTTTTTCCCTATGCCCTTTCCATAATACGGCAATGTTCCTCGACGTAATTTTGTTGCCATCACGCTTTTTTGATGCCAGTGGGCCCCCAAAACAGTTGGATGTCATAGGAGATGCCAAAGCGCCTATTCGTATTGATTTCGCATGACGAAGTACCATTGCACTACGGAAAGAAGCGAAGTATTACTCAATCTCCTCTAACTTGCGGGACCAGTATCCCCATGTGCGCTTCTCATCCACTATGTACACGCTCGTAGGCTTCATCTTTGGGCCAGTCTTCCACACTACACCTAGTGCCTCGGCTCCTCGCCTCTGCTTTTCACAGATGTCGCTTCCGTTCAAGCTCTCTAGAACTTCATCTATCCGTACCAAGAAGCAAGATCTCCAGAAGCCAACGTACGAGGCTCCTGCGGGCACCGCTCGCACCTGAGTCATGAACTCTTCCACGAGCCCCTCAAATAGCTCGATCATAGACTCTTCGTCTTGCTCAACTTCATCTTGGTGATATATATCCCACTCGTCATCGCAACACGTATGAGTCAGGCCCAAAAGCTCAAAGGTTAGGAAGCGGACGGCCTGTAAATGATCCGCCAAACTCCAAGTCCCATCGAACATGTCAAACTTTTCGATAATACCACCCATATGGTATCTGTGAGAGCCCCTAGTATAATATATCCCCACCATTCGGCATACAGCCTTTAACATGGAAATCAGAGGGCTGCATCCTTTGGGTGAGCACCTGCACTGACAACTATCAGATACGTGAATATTGAGGCCCTGTCTCAGCAATGCGAGGGAATCACACGTCATTTTCCCCCAATGTAACCCTTTTCCCAACGTTGAAAGCATGCAGTGGGCATTAGAGATGACGTTCGAACTTCTCTGTAGCCTCCTGTGGAGGTCGACTCCGTGATCAAGGACCCAGGCCAAGTACCTAACACTGGCTCCATGCCAAATCGGCAACTCTTGCGGAGGTTGAGGGTCTGTGTCAACAAACCCTAGACGGAATAGGACGTCGTATACGTCAGTGTCAATCGCATAGGAAATATCTCGATCAAAGATGGGTGTGTAAGACTTCCCACTAGGAGATATTCTTAGGCATAGCGGGATATCGACTTCGTGATTCTGTAATGACAAGATGATTGAAGGCGCATGAAAGTCGAGTATCCCTGGGGATCTTGTCAGACGTGTTGTGATAGAAACCGGAAGTTCGTCGAGAGCAAGTTGCTTGAGTGCATCGCGCCGTTGTTTCAGATGGCGGACAAGCCGTGTATGGCACCTTCGCGAGCATTTCGTTCTTATTGCTTCTTGAAAGATCGCGCAGCCAGCATTGAGAAGCATCACAACACACTCTGCACATCTACACCAAGAACATTTGAGCTTGCCCCTTTCATTTCCTCTGCAAAGATCAGAGCTCCGCCATAAGGCATACCCTAGTACCGATGAGCCATCATTGTCTTCCGCGTTTATTAGAACCGGGTCCGAGTTCTCAAGTAGAAGTCGTAAGATCGCAGGTCTACTGGCTGCAAAATGCAACGGGCTCTGTCCTAGATAGTTTCGTTCGTTCAATGAGGAGGGGAGACTAGAAATAAGATGCCGGACTTGGGTTATGTTGTCCGTGAGTATGGCATAGCTTAGAGGGCCCGTATCAAATGCTGTTGCATTATTAGTACATCAAAACTCTTATCATAGTGTGTACCTGGGTTTGCGCGACCTTCTGAAAGTGAGGGCAGGGAAACAAAAAAGTCTCCCCATAATATTAAAGGATGCCAAAAATTACGTTCTACCAGGCTGTTTACATTGGAAGAAGCAGGCCTAATATCGGTTGCAAACGTCGAGAAAACCTCAAGAACTTTATTTGGGCGTCTTAATGCTCGTGTAAGTTCGATTAGTGGTGTACTTCAGTGCGTATAAGCTCGTGGTCGTTTCTCGATTCGTCGTAAAGTGATCGCGACTGGGCAACTTACAAACCATCTACATCATACTCCATCAGTGGAACTTTATAAGTGGTGAAGACTCTAATCATGTCTATGAAATCTTCATTTTTGTAATACCAATTGTCTGCATCGGCCTGGATTTTGGCGATGCAAATTAGTGAAGTGGAGAGAAGCCTAAACAGCACGTGGACGGTTACTCACAAGTTTGGCATAGATATGCATCAGGTTACGGTTTCTCGAGTCCACGGCCACCGGGCTCACATGCCCAAAGTGTAAATCTCTCACCAATTTAGTTATTGCCTGACTTAGGAAGGTGTCCATTTGAAACCTGTCCGGTTGGAAGCTGTATTTCATACCCATGCTGTCAGCCGCGTCCTGGAGCACTTTTAATACCCGGAAGGCCGGGGCAGTTTCGGCGTCAACGGTGGGATAGTACGTGAAAAGTGGTCCTAAACTTCGGCCTCCTGCACCTGATGTAATTGTGAAGGAAAGTCGAATAGCGTGTCGCAAGACTTTTCGAAATCCTAGAAATGTAAACCCAGTCGTGTGGGAGTTGTCGTCATTTGCGGGAAGCCCGTCCATCGGGCAGCCGGGAAGATGCCTCGTGGACTGTGTTTCTCTGTATAAACCTATTGGTCCCCACCAAGACTCTTGACGCCTGTAACGTGGACGGGCGTCGGCGTTGCAAGAGCACTTGTGGTACTTGGCCAACACCGGGACTTGGTTCCTCGATTCTGACAGTGGATAAGAATTTATGTTGAACGCGTCGCACACCTGCTTCAAACTGTCTGGTTTTTCCGCGAGTCTCATGACTCGATCACCAGGAATTCGATCGGTATCAAAAGGTGAAGAGCCAGAGCTTGGTTGATTTCGTTGTGTGTTAACACCCCCTGGCAGACGTTCATTCAGGAGACAGAAGATTCTGTCCAGCTGCTGACTTACGTCTCTTTGATTAGAGACAGTTTGCTCTTGGAATACGGCAAGCCCAGAGAGATGAAGTCTTTGGTGACTCGCGATGCTCGCTGCAAGAGCTGTGGTTGAACTCTCCGCTCGAGCACCAAATGAGTCAATAGAGGCCTGCAAGTTAGGCATGCCATCGCGAATGTGTTCAACGGAGCTGTTGAGAGTGCCAATTTCAGTTTGGACTGTCTGCAAACCGGTCGACGTTGTTTGCAGGTTGCGTTCCAGAGTGATTAGCTTGCTTGTGTTGAGTCGAGTTACGTCTCTATTTCCATTTGTAAGCAATGACCATGATACAACTGCATACCACAAAAATCACAGACCCAGGGCTTGTAAGGCCAGCTGAAGAGTCTCAATTGTTTCATCAAGACGTTGGGTTAACTCCTTCAGTTTGGGGCGGTCAAGCGGATACCTAATTTGCTTGCCGAAAGTTTTGAATCCAGCAAGAGAGTCACGGGTCGTTGTATTATCATTGGAGAGCTTTGATGCAAATTGACCGAGAGCATTCAAGGCAGTCTCGCATACTGTGAAGTTTTGCGTTACGGCAGAGACCGACTCAGGATGCCGACTTTGGAGGTTCGAGGACGACGCCCGAATGACTTCGATTGTGTTCTTGAGAACAGTGATCTTCGACTTGATTGAAACGATATCTTGGTCCCGAGACTTGAATGCGTCAACATATGAGGTGACGCCGCTGAGAACTTGCAGGCCGAGAGAAGTTAGTCCAGCAGCCGATGCTGCCAACGACACTGGATCCATAGCGTTGGGCGGCCAAGACAATAGTGATCATCTCAACCGCAACACCCGAATAAGGACCCAAAGCATACGTGCAGGCCGAGAATATGAGTGCTATATACGCACCTATCACCTCTACAAGCATGAAAAACAGAAGACAAGACAGGAATGTGGAAAATGCGGGGGAAAGCTCATCATCAGGTTGTGGATGTGTCCGCCTTGCCTGCATGTAAGGTTGTATGAATTCATCCAATTATCTTTTGCCACCTCTGTATGCTGAGTGGCACTGCCTCACAAGGCAGAATGATGGCTCAGTAGTGGTAACGCACAGCCTGATAGGCCGACCGATCGTACGTATGCAGGTAATTATGCACACGGCTACCACTCAAATCGCTCCGTCGCTGAGCACTTATTGCGGAAAGCTGACTGATTGGCAGGCATCACCAGCGGGTTTTGACAGTCTGGCCACTCAATCGATTGTGCGTTCCATGCTGGGAGCATGTACTGTGCTAACAGTCCGATATCTACCGTGCTGGACCCTGTGAGGCTGAGAATCGCCGGAAGGAGGCCCAGCAACATGCCGGCAGTTGCCATGTTCGCTTTTATCCATTCTGGCTTGTTTTGCAGAATGAAAGTTCCCACTGATCAAGACAGGCCAGCCGACACATGTATGGTAGGGCACAGACCCAATGCGGTAATAGTAGAGCTCTTGGCTACAGTTGGCAAGTATGATGGCATTCAGTCGGGACCCCCACTGGGGTTACCACGCCTCGTAGAGCATCATTGTCATCTTTCTTGAACTAACAGTAAGACACCAGAGTGCAAGTTCGTTGGCACCTGGGTATGTCTCCTTTGCGCAGAGGCGCTCAGGGGCAATCGCATAACCTAGCGAGCTGAGCCGACATTCTCGATGTTTACAGAGTTGCTATAAATCAGAGCATGGCATGCGGTGTAGAAAATGTGATGTAAATCCAGCAAACCGCCTTGGCCAGACCAGTTTTATGAAGACGGCTGTCCATTATCGATGCGCTATCCACACAACGGCGGTAGAGGCTTAACGCCACCCGGGAAGTGCCATAGAGCTTGCAGGTTTGTTTCCAGTGTTCCAAGAGCACTACCATAGTCAAATTGCCCTGCGTGGCATACTATTCTGTCTGCAATGGTCAATGAACTAAGGGCATCTTAAACCACGACCGAGTCTATGGAAAGTCTTTCAACTCTATCATCACCAATGGCGCAGTCCAGTTTCTTTCCGTCATTTGCTTCGAGGATTGTTCCGTTGACGGGGGGGGTTCGATCTGGTCACTATCATGGAGTACGGGTGATGAGTGTCCTCTCGAATAAATGGAAGTCTGGTCCTGTCACATGGGAATGTGGCCTATGAAGAGTGATAGATCCAGCATAAGCCAATATGCTTCATTCGTATCTACAGACCACCTAGAGAAGTTGAATACCAGACCCTCAAAAACGCCAGCCAAGACCTAATTCCATTATACAGCCCAATCCATAAACACCAAAGCACGGCAGAGGCCTCATTTCATGATCATCAACATTCCATCCCTTCGCATCACACACGACACCCCCGATCCGGGAAGCTACTCAAAACTGCCACCCCCAAATAGCCCGCCGACGACCTTGCCGCGGCCCTCGACGCCCTTCCACTTGCGCTCCTCGCGGCGGCGCTCGCTCTCCTTGAGCTTCTCGCGGCGCTCGTTCTCGCGCGCGAAGAAGTTGACGCCGCTGCGCTTGCCGGCGTTCTTCTTGAGCTTGGCGTCGTCGCCGAACCCGGTGCCGGCGGCGCCGTGTCTGCCGCTGCCGTGCGTGGCCGGCGTTGTCGCGGATGACGTCGATGTGGATGTCGATGTCGACGAGGCCTGCGACATGAGCGAGTTGGTGGTGGCGCGGCGCAGGAGCGCGGGCACCTTGAAGCCGCCGGCGCCCGACGACGAGGCCGACGAGGACCCGGCGGCGGCGGCGAAGGCCAGCTTGGACGACGTGCTGAGATTGGAGGAGCCGGAGCGCTTCAGCGAGATGCGGTCCACGACGGCGACGGAACCGGGGCGGCGGTTCTCCTTGTTGGGGGAGCCTGCCGCTGGGCTTTGCTCGTCGTCCTCGCTATCGGGCTCGGCTGGGTCCGTGGCCGGGATGACGGACTCGAAGCTGAGGTTTGGTTCGCCCAGGAGGCTTGACAGCGAACGGCGGACATCGGCGATGGAAGTAGGCCGAGGACCGCCCTTTGTCCTCTTCGCATTGGGCGGCGGGCGGGCCGCCGCTTCGGCAGAATCCGTCCGCGTGCGTTTACGACCCAGATTGGTGGTATTGTGCGATGTCGAAGCTTGCGGTTGGCTGTCAGGGACACTGTCTTCACTCTGCTCCGCGTGTGCTTGGTTATTGTCCTGGGGCTGACTGTCCTCCTCCTCCTCAACAAAGTACGGCTCGTCAAAGCCCATCTCCTCGTCGCTGTCGCGATCCTCGATACTCTTCATGAAAGCGGCGTTGCGAGGGTTCTCAGCAATCTTACCGATACGTTCATCAGCAAAGAGGGCCTTCTGCATCTTGGCGAATTGCTTTCGCTTGAGACGGCGACGGGCTTCGCCGCCGTCATCAGAGTCTGATAGGTCAAAGTCTCCGTTGCCGCCACCACCTCCACGGCGGCGTTTGCGCAGCATACCAGTCGTGATATCCCGGAACAGCTTATCAACTTGGGCGCTGTCTGCTGCACGCTCGCGGTCGCTATAATTATGGTGTCAGCATTCGTCCCATACAAGTCTCGGGTCCAAAGGGGGCAGTTATCACTTACGCAAAGAAGGCTGCCAATTTCCCTTCATCGTCTTCATTGCCCTTTGCATCATCGATCATCTGCTTTCGCAGCTCCTCCAAGTCCTCGTCATCAGACGAGTCTTCGCCGTCGGCACCACCAAGCCCTGCGTACTCGTCCTCAGACTCCTCGGCCTCACCCTCCACCATCTCCTTGGCCTTGCTCTTCTTCGCATCGAATTTCTCCTGGCGCTTCTTTCGGCGCGCAGCTTTGGCCATGAGCCTAAAGGCAGAGACGCCATCGTCATCTACTTCGGCATCCACGGCTCTAGGCGCAGCTGTCATTTTCACCAGCGGAGAACCAGGGATTGCCGTAGGCGGCAGAGTAGAATCCTCCGCGAAGGAGACTTCGCGCCGCTGTATAAGCTTACCGCGCCTGCGGACAAGGGGTGACTCCATCTGATCAACGTCCACCTCAGGGTCGGCAGCAGGACTTCCATTGAGCAGGACAGTATCGACCGTGCTGTGGGGGGGATCAACGAAGCGTCGCTTTAGAGGCGAGAAGTCTGCGAATCCAGTGTCTTGGGATGGGTTTAGCAGGTCAGAGGCCTGCGTGTTGTCCATCTGCATCAAGGAGTCAAAACCATGCATCTGACTTTGCTCAAAGTTAAGCTGAACTCCTTGAGTCTCCGCTTTCCCTCTCTGGGTTTCAGTCTGACTGTCCAGAACCATGTCCTCTCCAGCAGGCTGTGAGGTGCCGGCAGTGGCAGAGAATTGGGAATCCGGGAAGTTCTCAAAGCTGGGCATGAACTCAACAGGCGAGCCGCTGGTGGGTGCTGCTGATGCAGCCTGGCTGTCATCCATGGTTCCAGCGAAGATCTGGGTAAGACCTAGGCCAGCAGGACATGCCGCTGGCACGGAGAGACCAGGAATGAAGGTTTTGGTTGCCGAGCGAAGGACAGAAGTGGGAGCCTTCGGGTAGTCCGAATTGGGGCCAGATGGTGATTTGAAGAAGGCAGACTTTGGCTTAGGCGTAGCTGCAACAGGCGTTTCGTCCTCGTCATCTGAGAGGATCTGTGTGTGTTTTCTTGGGCGCCGGAACTTCGACGTGGCGCGTGGTGTGTCGTCTGCATCCTCATCGTGCTCATTCTCGGTCACTGTGCTTTCAACGACCCCGTCCACATCGTCCCCTTCAGACTCATCTGCTTCCTCGGCATCTTCGTCGAACATAGGATTGCCAGCAGACTCATCTTCCACTTCGTCGTTCTCCTCCTCATCGGAGCCCGAAAACTCGATCTCGCCCTCCTCAATGGGCTGAAGCGGCTCATCATCACTGCCGACAAAGCTGTCGTCATCGCTGTCATCCCAGTCCAGATGGTCCTGCTCGCCATTCTCCTTGCGCTCCTTCTTGGCCTTCTTGGCATCGTCGAGCTCTCGAGCCATGATCTCTTCGGCTTCCTGGCGTGCCCGGGCGACAATATCCTCAACTTCTTCTCGCTCTTTCTCGCGCTCCTCTTCGGTCTGCACGTGGACTCCCTTTGCCTTGAGCGCCTCCAGACGGCGCTCGCGCTCGAGTTTGGCCTGAGCACGAGCGCGCTGCTGTAAGTTCAGCTGCAGCTCGCCGACCGTCATGGAAGGCTTCTGATGCCTCTTGCGAGAATCCTGGGGCGGGGAAGACACGTGAGCCAGTTGCCGCAACACGTGTACCGAGCGTGCCTCCTTGGTCTGCTGTGCGGGCACGCGGCTGAAGATGGCATCAATCTTGCTTTGCTTTTTGGGCTGCTCGATTTCTAGCTCATCATCCAGGTCAATGGTAGTCATATTGGCTTGTACGGCCGGCAGCTTGACACGGAATTGGCGCTTCGGTTTGCTGGGTGTTTTCTTCTTGGGTGATTCGAGGTCTGCGAGAGTCGCTTTACCTTTACCCTTATCAAGACTTTTGCCCGGAGGTATTACATCGGCAAGACTAGGTAGCTCGCTTTCCTTAGCCTCCTGCTGGATGGCATCTGCTTGTTGCTCCTGGACTGCACCGACATTCAATGCTGCCATCTTCTTCACAGCGCTGGGAGGAGAGCTCGGGGGCGTTGCCTCCTCGGCCATTTCGGCGTCGGTCTGAGCAGCCGAAACAGGAGTGGTTGGCCGACTGGAGCTCGTTGGAGGAATCTCTTGTGGCGCCTGAGGGGCAGGCGTCTTGAAGTTGAATCTTTCAAAGAGCGAAGACTTGCTGATCTTCTTCTTGGTCTTGGCCTCGTGAGCCAGCTGCATGCTACGGCTCAAGCGCTGCGTCTCGCGGTTCATCTCCTCCAGGGCCTTCTTGCTGGCCTTGCGAGCCGAAGGGCGGGAGAGCTCCTGCGTGAGCTTACGGCCCGCGTCGTCGTCACTGATGTCTGACATGTCGTCATCGTCGTCGTCCGCGTCCGGAAACGCCTCGGCTACGCGTTGGGCGCGCTCGTCGCGTTTCTTCTTCTCCTCAGCCTCTTTGGCGAGGCGTTGTTCACGCTTCCGGGCCACCAAGGCCTGAAAACGCGAATTCTGCGCCAGGTTGTTGGGTAGGTCCGCGTCGCTGTCCGACTCGGCGGCTGAGCGTTGTGAAGCGTTTGGGGAGACGAAGAGGCCCGGCGATGCAGGGCTCTGCTCCCGGTTGAGTGCTGTCTCGGGTGTTCTGCTACGAGCAGCGCGTATCCGGCGTTTGCGCGGTGCAGTGCTGACATCGTCGTCGTCGTTACTGCCATTGCCACCAGCATCTACGTCGTTGGCACTTTGCATTGGCTCGTTCACAGCTTCTGGTGCCTTTTGTGGAGATTTGGGTGCCAGTTCCTGCTTGTCTGTGTCGTCGTTGGCCTGCATGCGTGCTGCAAGCCTGCCTCGCGGCCGGATGATATCCTCGTCAGCGTCCTCTTCATCGTTATCGTCTCCGTCCTCTTCGTGGAGTGTCTCGCTAATTCTGCCAGTCGGCTTGGCGGGCGACTTGAATAGAGTTTTCCTGTTGATTGGGCGTGCATCCTCATCGCCTGAGCTCTCGTCCAACGCGGCGAGTTCGGCCTGGAGCTTCGACCTGGGGGTTAACTGTGGCGAGGCAGGCCGGGACGCGTCGCTCGCGGGAGACGGCGAACGAAGGGAAGCCATTGCGGCTATGGATGCTCAAAACTGAGTACGGAATAATAAGGGTGAATCAAGCAAGCATCGTACACCATGCAACAAATGCTATTCTCGCTCCCAATGCTGTCAATGTTGAGGTGAGGTGTGGTGTGTAAAGTGCAGGATGCCAAAAAGGTGTAAGTCGATTTGACGCGGGTCGCCCGTCCAGAGTCGCGTCCCACCGTGCACCGTGGAGCGCAACGCGTTTTAATGGGACGGGACCTCGACCCCACGTCACTGGATTGGAGCTGTTGGAGCTTGGACCCAAAGAAGCACAACACGGTCATGTTCTTGCTATTGCCCAACGGACTGCAAAGGATACTGGAAATAATATATGGACGTTGCTATGGATTCGGATTAATTGACAGACTTCTTGAAGCTTCAGCCTCGACAGGATACGTGCGACCATCAGCAAGACTCGGTAAACCGTTCTATACGTTGACAAGCCTTCAGTCAGACGCAGTCGTAAACTACGGTGCATAGTTCTTCTCGGTGTATAAATCACCGGTACTGCGTCTCATCCTACTTGTTTACTTCTTTTCTTCATGAAGCTATTTGGGTATCGTTGACGTAAAGTACAGCTGCGTGTGCCACCCACACATCAAACCACCATGACGACGCCAAAGAACCCCGCGACATCTGCGCTTCCCCCCTTCTGCCCTTGTACTTTTTTATACATGGAAGCGCAGTTATGCCTCCCTAGATGCGCCGGTAATGCCATGCCAAACCAATGCGGGTGAGGCCGGGAGGCTTCCAAAAATCAATCCAAACTAGAAACAACACCATGCTCGCCGGGGCGCGTGACTGCCGGCAGTCTAACGAGGCAGGGCTGCTTGATATAGCGCTGCGGCCCTGCACCGAGAGACAACCGCATGCCGTCACCCTCAACAACAGTTATCCCATTACCGCAAAGTCTGCGATTCCTCCGTGGCGCGTCTTGCTCTTTACTATGATCATTGCTGGTAGCTTTGCAGCTCATGTATGAGAATACACTTGCCGCCACTTTGTGGCGACGAGGGCCGATCTGACGCCCAACTGATGTCGACTATGCAACGTCTCTCTGAGACATGACTCTTCTTTTGGGGCGATAGACGCCATGGTCTCTGCCCATAACCGATCCCATGAATCCTCTGGTGTGGCTTATAGTCGTGTCGTCCAGGACTGCTTCTGTAACTGACTGTCGTAAGTCTGGCTCTGCAGAAGCTTGGTTATGCCGAAACTTCTGGATAGCAATGTGACGCATTCTGTGACTGCATCGAATGTGCCCGCGGTTCGAGGGACCTTGTCCGCCTTGTCACAAGCTCGAGCCCGCTGGCAGAGAGTTGTTCATGCCGCTGCCAGACACGAGTCAAGGACGCTGTCAAGGTCTAGCAAGTCTGCAGGATCTGTGCCTTGCCAGCCCCATGGCTCGTCAATGTCCATGGGCTCCGATTCAAACTCTCCGTTCGTGATGGCATTTGTGCTGTCAATGCCGCCCACCATTTCCATGTCCTCAATGGCAACGGGCTCGTAACCATCAATGTAGGAATAGTCATCCCAGTGTTCCAGCTCGCCTTCCCTATAGCTGTACATGACGGACTTGGTGACGATGGGGATTGAACCCAAGCCACAGTCGCCCATCTCTAGAGCAAGCCGGAAGTCGGCCATGCCCAGGGGCGGTCTCTCGCTGGCCGCCTTTGCTTCGATGGGAAGCATGCCACTCTTGTCTTTGGAGAGCTCTCCACGCATTAGCGCTGCTTCTTCGCGTCTTAGTTGCCGGCGGTACTTCTTGGTCTGAATCCAGCCTGCGCCTGCGCCGAACCCAGCACTTCCCGAGTCACCTGGTCCGTTGCTTCGCGTCCTCGTGAAGACGGCCGACAATAGTTCCTTGATAAAGGTCTCGGTCGCAACGTTCATCAGCTGGGCGGCTTCAGGGGTGTGGCCGTTCACCAGGCCAGCTTCGTAGCAGAAAGGCAGCATTCTCCCTTCGATCATGGCCGTGTCCGGGAACTCTCCAGACTCGACAGCCAGTGGCAGCTGGTAACGCTTCTTGATTTCCAAGTCCCAATCTGTGCGGTGTCAACACGGCATCCCCAAGACAGCCCACCGCGCAGGCAAACAGCACTTACTCATCTTGTTCAGGCCTCCTGCGGCACTCGGAGGTACTTCGGCGGCTCGCAGAGGCTTGCCTCGGTGATGTTCGGAAAACATGCTGGCCATTGACTCGTACGGGTCGAACTGATGGGGCCGATGTTAGTCTGTGCTGGCGCTCGCGATTGGGGTGGCTCGCATGAGCAGACTCACGTCATTGTTGGCCAGCTCCTTGATGCGCCTTCGGTCTCGAGTCGGGAGCTGCATGACCTCTCCCTTCAGTCTCCTCTCGGCGGCATCGCCCGTAACAGGCTTTGCGCCGACGCCCGCGGTGGGCTTGTCGTTAGCAGAAACCCATGGTGCTAAGCCGGCATCTGGCATTTCCCTCGTCAGGTTGCCATAGATGGCGGCGAGGAGCTGGTTGTGGAGATGGTCCTTCTCGCCATTGGGGGAGGCGAGGATGGGATCGATGCGCTCCGAGTACTCGGCCTGGTTCAGGCGGCCTGGGCGGTCGGCGGTTAGCTTGGGACGGAAGAGAAGAAAGAGACGGAGGGCGGCAGCTCTCACCGAGAACGAATTGGGTGGTGGACTCTTTGTAGACGGCCCATTGTTCGCTGCCGATGGCGGACTTGAGGGCGGCATAAAGCGGCTCCAGGTCTATGCGGGCGGGTATTATCTGGGAGGTCTTGGGCTTCTGGGAGGCCGGGGCGGAGACGGTGATGGACTTCAATATCGGGGTCGAGAGGCTGACCGAGGGGCGGCTCAAGGCCGCGGGATCTATGTCGGGCATCTTGATGGATGGATGTGGGCGTGGACGTGGTCGATGGTGATGTCGTCGTCGTCTGAGGTCGGATTAGGTAAGATTCGACGATGCGGAGGCGGAGGCGGAGGCTGATGCGATGCGATGCGCGAGACTCGCCGACCGCGATGGCTGGAGGGCCGCCGGTCGCGTGCGGTCTGGAAGCGCCCCAACACTGCGCAGTGCGAGATGGCCTAGTGCAAACCCATGTAACAGATTCTTCGGGCCTCTGCGATCACATTTCCGGGGTTTTTACGATGGAAACACCCATGTGCGTGATGTTGGCTGATGGAGAGCGCCGAGGCCGTTGCGGTGGGTTTTGGCTGTGAACTGGCTGAAGATGTGGGATGTCGTTGAATTCCGTCTGCCAGTAGCCCAGGGGGGTCCACGGTGGACGACGGGACAGCTAGTTAGGGGACAGCGGCCCCCGGCCGGCGGAGAACCGCGCTTCGACCCCGTTCTGCCCTTGATCTTTTAGTTACCTACACCCACTAAGTTAGATAATCTTAGCCTTTGGACTGGCTGGTGTACGTGAGTAAGTTACACTTATCACTCGCTACCACTCGCTTCCGCTCACTACCAACGAGACTTGGACAAAGAAATCATCGTGTAGCCCTCGTCTTATTGGAAGATACGTAATTATTGCAAGATCGAGTGTCTTCAAGGTGCATATGTTGTAACATAACAGAACCGGCTCTTGTCTTGGGCACGTGCTTGCCTGGGAAGCGAGCAGCAAGGAGCCGGTCAAGCAACGTTCCATGTTGTCTATTATATGTTATGTAGTATAAACGCAATAAATAGCACTTTATAATGTAGATTTAGCTGATAGCACACAGCAATGAGAAACTACCCCCATGCATCTGTCGAGATGAGATGATGCTGTTGTTGCGCTGCACGTAAATAATCGAGTGACGGCATTGGACGGACGCCAAGGCTACCCCAGATCGCGGGTCGCGTCCCACCTTTCAGACCTCAGGTCGCGAGCAAACTCGACGTGCATCTGGAGAGTACAGACGCCAACTAACCGCGGCATATCGACACAGCACCTCGCTCTGCACGGAAGATACCCGCCTCGTCCGATTCTAGGCCACGTCCTACATGGAACTCCAATTTGTGATGCAAAATGGCCGCCCCTTCATCCCAAGATAAAGAGCGGCGCATCAACCTGAGCATCAACCGCCTGGTCTCCCACCTTGCCCCTCCACCCGACGCCCTGCCCGACGACGAGGCCCAAGCCCACCAGTTCTCGCTCTTCAGCCAGGCCAAGGCCGACCTTCTCGCGTACGTCCTGTTGATATGGAGACTCCATCTTGCCTCCCCTCCCCGCAGGCCCTGACACTGACACGCCGCTGTTAGCTCCCCATCGTCCCTCGATGCCTCCGATATCAACAATGCCGCCGATGCCATCAAGCGCAAGCTGCTCGCCAAGGACCCGGCCCAGGCCCTGCGCTTCTCCAACCTCTACTCGCGCCTTCTATCCTTGCCCGTTCTCAACCGGAAGTGGGCCATGCTCTTCTTTCTAAACGAGCTCTCAGACCTGCGGAATCCAGAAGACGACAGCGACCCCTCGCCAGCATACCCAGACTACGCGCCGGACGAGCGGCCGGCAAGGCAGGACCGGAGACGCCAACTCCATGGAGAGGACAGAGGGTCGACGCCAGGGTCGACAAGGAGTGCTCAAGAGCCCGCGAGACAAGCACATCCACAAAATGACATAATACCAGATGGACTAAGAAGGGGGGTGCCGCGAGGTAGAGGATTAAGGGAGGAAGAAGCCCCAGAGGAACAAGACCAAGACTCCGACCACCCGCCATCAGCGCCCTCGAGGCCCTTGTCATCAGTCGGCGACCACAGACGGCGAGCTACGGCTGAGAGGGTGCCCGTAAGCCCGTCTAAGCCGCGGGATGTCTCCATCAAATCCAAACAATTATCCGACAACTTCTCCAGTATCGACCCATCTGAGCCTGCCTTATTACGAGACCTACCATACACATTACAGGGACTCTCTTCTGCGAGCCTGCCATTTGGCAAGGAATACACTCTGAGGCTTCCACAGAGCCTCCCGACCCCTATAGTTTCAATCCTTAACACCCTGGCGGAGCCGTCACTGCTCTACCGCACCCTCGAGGACTTTGTCAAGACTCCGGCCAAGAGCTTACTGGATCAAAGCCTGCGTGCTGCCATTAGCAATGAGCTCCGCGCATACCTCACACTCGTCGCGACCCTGGAGGGCCAGATCCGGATGGCCCTTGCCACCATCAACGACAACGCCCCTCGAAGTGGGATCGGCAAGGCTGGCGTCACCCTGAAGCGCTGCGTTGTCTGGACGAGAGAGGCAACAATGGGTCTCAGACTCATGAGCCTGATAGCAGAAGAGTCCAAAAACAAAAAAGGTGGCCAGCTTATCTCCTTAATCCACTCCTTCTCGTCCATGCACGGCGACCCCATCGTGGGCGCCTTTGCCGAGAGACTCCTGACTCCTGTCACTCGCCCGTTCTACGACATATTGCGTCATTGGATATATGACGGTGAGCTATCAGACCCATACCAGGAGTTCTTCGTGCGGGAGCAGACGCCGGAGCAGATGCCCAAGGGCAAGTCGGGATCGACCAACGTCTGGGAGGACAAGTACCTCGTCGTACAGGACATGATCCCGTCCATCATCACGGCCGACTTCGCCGAGAAGGTCTTCCTGATCGGCAAGTCCCTCAACTTCATCCGCCACTCGTGCGGCGACGCCCACTGGGTCGAGTCGTACTCCAAGGAGTCCTCCAAGGAGCTGCGCTACGGCGACACGGCGACCCTGGAGGCCTGGATCGACGAGGCCTACAAGACGACCATGCGCCGCCTGCTGCACCTCATGACAGACAAGTTCCACCTCTTCGACCACCTGCGCGCGCTCAAGTCGTACATCCTGCTGGGCCAGGGCGACTTCATCGCGCTGCTCATGGAGTCGCTCGCCGCCAACCTCGACCGCCCCGCCGGCGCCCAGTACCGACACACGCTGACGGCGCAGCTGGAGCACGCGATCCGCGGGTCCAACGCCCAGTACGACAGCCCCGAGGTGCTGCGCCGGCTGGACGCGCGCATGCTGCAGCTTAGTCACGGCGACATCGGCTGGGACTGCTTCACGCTCGAGTACAAGATCGACGCGCCGTGCGACGTCGTCGTCTCGGACTGGGGCGCGCGCCAGTACCTCAAGGTCTTCAACTTCCTGTGGCGCGTCAAGCGCGTCGAGTTCGCCCTGTCGTCGGCCTGGCGCAAGGCGACGACGGGCTCGCGCGGCGTGCTGCAGACGCCCCGCCCCCAGGTCGCCGAGGCCTGGCGCACCACGCGCGGCGTCCTGGCCGAGATGGTCCACTTCGTCGGCCAGCTGCAGTACTACATCCTGTTCGAGGTCATCGAGTCGTCGTGGACCGAGCTGCAGGCCAAGCTGCGCGCCCCCGACGCCACCCTCGACGACGTCATCCGCGCCCACGCCGCCTACCTCAACGCCATCACCCACAAGGGCCTGCTGGGCGTGCGCCGCCGCCGCTTCGCCGGCGCCGACCGCGACGAGGACGAGAACAGCTACATGGTCCAGCTGGCCGACCTGCTGCGCAGCATGCTGGCCTACCGCGACTGCGTCGACGGCCTGTACTCGTGGTCCGTGTCCGACTTCACGCGGCGCCAGGAGCTCGACTTCCAGGCCACGTCGCGCAGCCGGGCCGGGCCGCCGCGCCCGGAGGAGGACGAGGACGAGGACCGGCAGCAGCCGCCGGGCGGGCCCGAGTCCGAGTTCCCCGTGCTCCGCGAGCGTCTGCGCCACCTGGGCGACCGCTTCCGCAACAAGCTGCAGGTGCTGCTCGGCGACCTGGCCTACCAGGCCGACGTGGACCTGCGGTTCCTGGGCGTGGCCATGAACTTCAACGACGTGTACCAGCCCATCCGCAAGAAGCCCAAGGGGACGCCGGCAGCGAGCACGACGAGCGGCGGCGGGAAGTGAGAGGACACCGGGGAAATGAATGGGAATGCTGTGTGTGGACTAAAGGCAGGATGGGCTTTGGGGTCACGGAGGAACAGCACGCTTCCGTAGACTACCGGACAAGCTGATCGATCATGCTGGAGTTGAGCGATGATTAATAGCACTTTATGAGGGAACAGTTATGGTTTATGTCAGAAGACCTCGCTAAACAAGCACAACGGGACTTTTTGGGAGATATGATTGATTACAGTGACTATATATATGTATATATATGTGCACTAAGTTGAGTGTGACAAAGGGAAAGTGTGAGAAGTTCATATCATATCGTCATTCATACGTCCAGCGATCGTAAAACGTAGACATGGGCCTCTTCTCTATCCGCCCTTTCCTGCGTGAAAGATGATGAATGGATCGCAATGGTATAGCCGCCAACGCCGCATTCATGATCTTTCCGAATGATCCTGTCCGGAGTCTGTCCTGTCCCTTTTTGTTTATGAGTCCGTCATGGTCCAAATACAAGGATGTCTAGGCTCTCGCCGTTTATATCTACATGTTGTTCCAAAGAGTGCCTGCTTCTTCCTTCAGGCTGGTCGGCTACCAAGTAAAACAAGTCCTTCACTGCTTCCTCCAAAAGTTCGAGGGATTTCTTGATGCAGGCTCGGCCAGCTGATATTTGCCGAAGCCTTGACACCAGATTCCCTTCCATTGTGGTCGTTATCGTGAAGTGGGTGGGGGTGGAATAGGGATAGGGTAGTTGAGAAGAGTTTGTGCGTGACTAATGCAACAGTCAAGCGCAATGATTAGTAGCCAAATTGGGCCACACATCTTTCTGTCTAGCGGTAGCCAGTTCGAGGAGGGAGAGCACTTGGTCGCCAAATCGAGGTACCGATAGTATGAGGTACCTCGAGGGAGTGCAAATAAGATTTGCCAATTCGTAGCCGAAATCCTGACGTGGTCCTGAGACAGTCAAGAACCGACATCTGTGAGTAGACGCCGACTGGAGCCTTGTAAAAAGGCATGCGTATCCAGCAGAACTGGGAGAGATGCCACCAAGGCATGTCATCGCAGCTTGATCGTAATATCCAGTCAACCAACAAGATCAAGCAACATGAGGTAGGCAGTGAGACGGCAGTGTCTAAAAGCTGCCTATCAAGGTATGCTGGGACCGTTTAGACATCCGTCATCTCTGTGTCAAGTGAGACCGGTTCGTATTCTTCATCTGCTGGGCCCCAGTTGCCCTCAAACACTGTCGCTCCTGCACGCTGGCGAGAAGCTACCCAATGCAGAGAGTCAAGCTCGAGGACTTTTGTGATGGAGGGTCGGCAGATAGGCTCGGCGGTCAGCATACATTTGACCACATTATCCAAAGAGCTTGGGTCTGTAGCTTCTCGCATGAAGGTCGGTGGCTCCAGCAACTCGTGCTTCCGGGCGAGGCCGAAGATGTCGCCCGACTGCCTTCTGCCTCGGAAAATGTTTGCGCGGCGCGGTTGTCGAGATAGTGTACCGTCTTCCGACATAACACCGACGCTGCGGTCGGTGTCTTCAATTGGCATGCCAGTGGCATCACGCAACACGGCGTTCGCATCCTGGGTAAGGGCTGGAACTTCGGAGAAATCACCAGTTCTAAGTGCAGTCCACGTGGCACCGTTGTCGGGCAGCTTGACGTTGGCTGCAATTTCTAGCATGATGAGGCCCAGAGAAAACACGTCAGCTGGCTTGTCAATCTCTCCGCGGAGAACTTCGTAGGCAAGATATTCGCGGTCGCCCTCAAAGTCGGGCCCCTTCTCGACGGGTAGTGCTGCTGCCATGCCAAAGTCACCGATTTTGAGAGTACCTTCAAAGTCGATGAGGATGTTGGAGGGCTTTAGATCAAGATGAACGAACCCAGCGTTGTGAATGTGTTGCAGGCCCTGTGATTTCTGTTAGTACAAAATTTTCTTCAAGCCTGCTACAGATTGGGAAGCTCACCTGACCAAGCTCCAGCATGATTTTCCAGATCCTGAAGTCATCAAGTCGACCCCGAAGACCAACGTCGGCAAGAAATACATCCAGGCTGCCCTCTTCGCAATATTCTGTCTGAATGTAGAGGTTGTTCTGCTCCTCCCAGTGGCTGATCAGCTGCAACACGTGGTCGCAGCCGCGCATAGCATCCAAGGCAGTGATCTCACGCAGCCTCATGGCTCGGTCTTGAGAACCTTTCAGCGGCAACTTCAGCTTCTTCACCGCGAAGATCTTGTCCGACGTAGGTGAAGGAGGGGTGCGGTGCGTAGGGGTACTGAAGAAGCTTGGTGGCTGGATCGCAGTAGGCTTGGCAACATCCACAACTCTGTAGACCTGAGAGAATTCGCCTTGACCGATGAAGTCAACCTTTCCAAATCGACTCAACAACGAAGCATCCACCTGATGGGCAGCCAAGCCATTCGTGGGCGTGATGGCACGGCGGTCCTGGAAAAGTGAGAAGGTGTCATGTCGAGCAGTGGGCGTTGCTGGCGGAAGGTTGGAGACCTTGCCACTGCTCGTAGGGAACAGGAAGCTCTCGTTGGGATTCGAGATCGAAAGTCGACTCGCGTCAGGGGCTACATCAAGAGTGTCATTGTCAAGAGGCGTCCTTGGGGATGCCTTGTCGCCAAATTCTAGTCTCTCCAGAGGACTCGCTGAAACAGGGTTATTCTTAGCAAACTCGAACTCTTTGTAGGATTTCTCAATGGAAGACATTGCCCTCGTCTTGAGCGGCGCGGGTATCGAGAAAGATCCCCGCTTGGCACGAGTTCGACGGAAGGACGGCAAGGAAATTGCAATGGGAGGAACGGGTCCCTTAACAACGGGTGTGTTGGAGTCCGGAGGGCTACCGCTTGGTACAACGGCCACTCCAACTTGCCCATCGTCGCAGGGCCCTGGGTGAGGGCTATACTTACAGCTCGGAGCTGCGTCTTGCTGCCAGGAACCCTTGCCAAGGGCTGAGACGGGAGCAATAATGTGGCGATTGGCTGTTGGACTGTCGTTGGTCAAGAGGTCCAGGTTGCTCGGGGTCTGAGAGAGAAGCTGTTGCTTGGTAGGTGTAGGCGGTACGTCGACGTCAGAAGTCATCTGGCTATCTCCGTTCAAGTCAATTGGGCTTCTGCCATCATCACTGTACAGGCTGAGAAGGCTGCCCTTTCGAGCATGCTTCCCGCCGAAGGACGAGAACAGACCAGGTCTGCCACTCTGGTTACCGAAGGTGTTCGGGGCCTGAGATGGTTCGCCCATGGCGTTGAACGGGGTGGACGGTGCGCCGAAGGTGTGGCGGATGTTGCGTCCACCTCTCGGCTTGATGTTGCTCGCCGGGATGGGTGGGTAGGTCGCAAAGATATTTGCCTGCCTCTTGCACGGCGTATCAGGAACAGCTGCGGTCCCACGAGGGCCAACAGGCTCCAGCTCGGGATTGCGGTTCATCTTGGACACCAAGCCAGTTGATGCGAATGCACCAAAGAAAGGCTTCGCAGCCTTGTAGTCAGGCGTAGACACGCTGCCAGAGATCGGCGCATCATCTTCAGCCGTTGGTCGCAAGGCACCTGGAGGCAAACTCTTGGACCAGTTCATAGGTGCCCGAGGCTTTTCGCTAATGACGGGGAAATGGGTGGGCGACTCGTCGGGGATACTGGAATTTGACGACGATGTTGTAATCGTCCGCGACAACGGATGAGGCTGGTGCGCCGGGCGGGGCTGCAGACCCATTGCATGCGACGATGGGTTGGGAAGCGGGGCGGGAATATTGAACGGGCTTTCGCGCTGAGGCGGCGGCATGTAGTGGTCCAGCGAAAGTCGCGGACGTTGCTCCTTGACCGGAGTCGTCACTGGAGACCCCTCGCTGTTGGCAAGATGCGACAGGTGCTCCGCCGCGTGTCGTCTTCCCCAAGACCGCTGTTTGCGTTGCTGCAGGGTTGAATGGCGTAGGGAGCCTGATCGTCGCGGCATGCCCGATGGAGTGGTAGAAATGGGTGAGTCGGATGGGTTCTTGTTACCAGAACCTGTCCAACCATACTCTCGGCTGGACTCGTCGTTGATATCATTGCTGGGCGAGGTTGGGCCGTGGTCAAAGATGGAGAAGTTCTCTGCAAAACTCGAAGGCCCGTAGCTCCTACGCTTGGCCTTCGGACTGCCAAAAGTCGACTGGTCCAGGTTCAAGGTCGCATCACTGCGCTTCAGTGGGCTGGCGGTGGCACTCGGTGTACTGCTCTCGCCGAAGCGCGATATGGCCTGTAACGATGCGCCTGACATGTCCAAGTGCATACTGTGGCGGGACTTTGTCTTCTCGAAACTTCTGCGCGGCGCCGGACTGCGGGCTCGGAAAATGTTGGAGTTCTCTTGGCCGGGCACGATGTCAAACTCGGTTGGGCAGGGAGTCGAGTTGCCAGCCGAGGGCGAAGCAACACTCAAAGCGCGCTTCGAGGGGCTCTTTGGTGAAGTTCGGTTGCGCGTAGCAGATCTGGGTGCAAAGGCAGGCGAGCTGCCACCGGCGGATTTCGAGGCGGATTTGGCGGAGCGCAAAGACAACTTGGCACTAGGGCGGAAAGGTGTTGCGAGGGGCGTTTGCGCGAGGAGTGATTGTGTGGTAGGCGCGTTGTTCTGCGAGTTGAAGGCGCCAAACTGCTGAGAGGCCATGCGTCGCAGTGAGGGCGAGGCGGGCGAAGGTGAGTTTGGTGAGTTTGCGGAGCTTGCGGAAGCATCTGACCCCATGGACGCGGTTCGGGCGAGGTGAAATTTCGACGGCGACCGCGATATCGATCGCCTCAACGACCGCACAGCGGCCTGAACGTCGATGTGATTGGGGTGGGTAGGGCTGGGCAGGGTGAGGGTGCCGCCACCACTGTTGCTGAATGACATGGTGAAGAGATGGAGTGCGCCGTGAGGACGCGACGCGGGGAGTAACAAAGGCCTTTCTGTCGAAGCGATCTGGGGACTGCCTGGGTTGTTGGAGCGCAGCACAGAAATTCCTAGACCAGAGAGCGCAGGTCGAGGGACGATGTGTGACGCGAGGAAACGGGCGCAAGGCAAATTAATCAGGTCGAGTCGCCGACATCAGCGCCAAAACAATACGTCGAAAGCAGGCGTTCGCAGACAGCGGCGGGGTGAGAGCGAGCGGGTGTGTGTATGTTGACTCTCGACAATGCGATTGATAGATAGCTGCTGGCTGGAATGAAATGAGACTGGAATGAGGCCGGGTGGGAAGGAGGCTCTAGCTCGGGAGTGGTGTCTCAGATGGATGGGTGTGGGAGTGAGCTGATCTACCTTAGCCACGAGGAAGAGACATCGACATCATACGCGCACGTACAGCCCAGGTCGGTGGTGTCAGAGGCGCGGATAACAGACAAGAGGGACAGACAGACAACACGCGCCAACCAGTTCCCCAGGACCCCTAAAAAGCGAGCGCGGAAAGTCGTCGCCAACGTCGGGCACTTGGGCACTTGATCAGCAACGCATTCGACTGGAAAATACTTGGAGGTGGCGAGTTGAGGGAAACTAGGAAGAAAAGAAGGGGACCAAGGACCAAGGACCAACACCAACGAGCGAGACACGACCGACTGGGGGGGGAGATGGTGGGCGTGTCTGTCTGTGTATGTGGACAGTGTGGTAGACTTGGGCGCGGGCACATGGGCAAGACCTGTGGACTGGACTGGCAAGACTGGGGGGGAGACTGGGACTGGGCTGGGACGAGCCAAGCAGATACCAGCGGCTTCCCGGCTACAGGGGGGGTTTCTTCCCATGGACTTGGCTTTTTGGCTGGCTTCTACGGGCTGCCCTGGCTGCTACCAGGTCGCGGAGGGCAAAAACGGGGTACGTGGCAGGTGCTGTGGACCGCCCGTGGCCATCGTTGGTGGTGGAAGGCGGCGACGGCTCACTGATCAGCGGCGCCCATCGTGGGCTGCGCGGGCAGATGGGCAGGCTGGCAGGTGGGCGGGCAGTCAGAACCCAGATGCGCACACTCTAAAGTAAACAATGGAAAGCGCGTCAGACGCGTCGGGCCAGGATCAGGGGACAAGCAGGAGGCGCCAGCCGAGCGGAAAAGCGGGTCGCCACATTTTGGGCAGGGGTGGGGCTGCATGGGCATCATGGGCCTGGGCCAAATGGCTTTCCACGCAACCATCTGCCACCGGGACGGGCTGCGGTGCGTGTGGCAAAAATGAGATGACATCTGTATGTCTCTCTCCCGGATTGACTCTCCCCCCTTCTCCCCAGCGCAGAGGCGGCGCCCAGCGCCCAACTATCGTGCCCTATTTCGCATCGGCGAGCAAATCGAGCGTAGAGCAGGCAGCGCAGCACCAAAGGCGAGCGATATTGGCTGCCTGCCCGTCCTCTGGCCCGCCCAGGTTGTCAATGGATGACTCAATGGTCTTGTTTAGCCTCTGCTGCATGTCCCGCCGTGGGATGGGCGCACGCGTGGGTTGACAGACCTGACAGGCACCACCGGCTGATCTTCAGGACTGTCTGCTCCTCGACCAAAATTGGCCACACCTCGTTAAATTATTGTTTACATTGTAGCGCGATGATGGCATTGTGCAGCGCCGGTGATGGCCTCCATTGTTCGGCCCTCTGCTGCTGGCGCCGTGGAATGCGCCCAAATGTCTGCTTGTAGCTGTCGCATCACAGAGTTCCAGATTCCCACATTCACCCGTCGCGCTTCCATGGTGGCGGGCACCCTGTTCCCCTCACTGTACCTATCGCGAACCTATCGATACTCGATAGCGCATGGAGCCCGTACCCATCTGCCTCCATCGGCCTGCGTCCCCGTTGGGAGCGGTGTACCGTGTGGCCCTTGACCGCCTGGGGACGCCCCAGGGCTCGATGGCTCGCGCCGTTGCACGCCCTTGACGTCTGCTCTCCTCCCCGGCTCCTGTTCCTAAGTCCTGGGTGGCAGGGTGCGAGGTCAGCCTCCCACAGGACGGTGCTCTTGGTGCTCATCTCTTCTACTCTCCTGCACATGCCGCTCACTCGATCACGCCGTCATGCGTCAGCATTCTATTCCTCTGATCGGTCGCCTAACTACCGTAGTGGGCTCTCAGGATCGGGCCATGTCGTCAGACCAGGGGACAAGTCGGGGTTGGCGCAGTAAGAATACTCGCACGCTTACTGTTGAGTGCCTCTGCGCCGTCCTTGGGACGCTATTTTCGTGTTATTTACTTTCTTGCCCGAAATAGTAATTCTGCGCCTCATCCACCACGCGCCGCGCCACCGGCTCGCGGCCCCGTACCTGCTAATGGCAGGCTTCTTGAACGCCACGACTTTAGGCCCAACATGCAGAGGTGATCGGCTGATCTACAGGACAGGACGCGCCCGCCGTCATGACTTGACCACCCACCGCTCTGCTTGACCGCAAAGCATCAATAGCTCAGCGAGACGGTCTGCTGGGCCTACCTGGCCTGCCAGTGCAGCGATCCTGAAGCCCGTCGCATTTGTTCCAAGGGGTCCTCGAGGCGCAACAAGAATCGTCGCGCCATTGCGAACAAACCCTAGGGTTCGAAGCATCCTCAACGGGGACCCGCAGAGTCGACTCCACGTTGGGGGAAGCGCGTCGCTCCATCGGGCTTGTGAACTCTGTTTTGGAGATCTCGTGAGATCAGCATATTGCACAATGGCATTCAATAATTAAAACAATAAGATGCCGATGCCGTCGATACGACGTCTAATCAAAGTCTTCATTACTGCTCCCACGATCGGAAGTTATGAATTCATGCGCGACTCGGAGGACGGGGGTCCCATCTTCAGGCCCATCTCGCTTGTGTCCGTACATGTCTCCACCCGAGGCAAGAATAAACAAAGCTTGGGCCAGTTCGCGACAATGCCAGTCTGTGCCCCGATTGAGTTCTCCAGTCCATCTTGATCTTGCCGTTGGCGTGTGCTGAAGGGAGTGCGATATCGTATCCATTCGGATTTTCCGGTCTACTGTACACTAATAAACGAGAAACCACTACGGCGCAGGCCGACGGAGAAAAACACCCCTTGGGAATTTTATGTACGGGACTGCAGCCTGCGGCCCGCGCGAATCAGACACTCCAGGTTTGAGCCTCTTCGATGTTCTCGAAGCCTGTGAAACAGCCTTCCCGCATGCCGCCAAGCAACGAAAGCCAAAGCGCACTGCAACTTGGTGCAGGCGATCCAGCTCTCGTCCCTGGTCGTCGGGTCCAAACTGTGCTTGGGACACTCCTGATCTGCCATGTCAAAGTCGCGGCAGGGTGAAGCTGGGTTTCAACTCCCGACACGTACACGGACCAAGGGGAAGCTGAGAAGCCCGCGCCGAGGCAATGTTACGAGGACCACGAACACGACCAACACAACGTAGACTTCAGACCACCTAAAGCAGGCAGCATCCTGAGTGCCCTTTCAAGCCACATATCCCTGTATTATCCATCTATAACACGGAGCATGGATTGTGGCGTGCCAATGTAACCACCGCGAAAGGCGAGCGGGACAAGACGTTGGGCTTTCAACTACTGTGTAGATTGCGACTGTTTTCTTTCCCTTTTCGGCAATATAGTATCAAAGTACTATCATTCGGATTCATGTGAGAGCTCCGATATCTTTTCGTCCATGAACGACCTCGCTTTCCGTGTCCCCGATCGGGCTGGTCGCTCGGCAGATCGCCATTTGCATGTGTGCGTGCATGAATGCATCTGTGGCCACTGACTCCATGTTGGCGAGAATGAGGCTGGGTTGGGACAGAGTCACTCGGTCAACGACTGCTCGTTCAAGCAGCAATCAATCGTATTGCCGCTTCCCGAGACTCCGCGAGGATGCCGCGGGCTGGAAGCATCCTGCCAACAGAGCCTGTCATCTAGGCGCGAACTATCACAATCTAGTCCCATGCCATGACCAGCTATACTCCCAGGACCAGTTAGTGCTCCATCCGAGCATCCGGAACACTGTCATACAAGAGGGACCCTGATCGACAATTAAAGAATGACAGGCGCGCCAGATGTCGCCATCTAGCTGGCTTCACGGACCCTGACTGACCCGGAAACCGAAGCGCCCACGTGGTAGCTGGGTGACCCTTTAGTATAATCCCAAAGACTGGAGCGCAAATGTTTCAAGATCTCGAGGTATATCCTTGCCGTAGCTATAGACACGTTACCAGTGATCGACAGCCTCAGCAGCACATCCCCCGAAGCTTATTATAAGGCTGTTAGGGTACCCCCTCTCTAATCTCCATGTGAAGAGGGCCGCCCGCAATAATTTTATTCAGGTGCACTGCTCCAGATTAGTGCACGCGCACTACGGCGATGCCATCGTCATGCATCAAATTTTAATGCCTGGTTCACCATCGGTTTCATGACATAAAACCAAGCCGAACCCACGGGCCCGGGAGCGGACCGCCGGTGCGAGGCGTAGCCTCAATCCAGCGGGTCGCCCGCGGGTCGAGTCAGTGCACATCCCCCTCTCTGTCTCTGGCGACTCGGCGAGGCCCTGCGTGCCCATCTGCCTGTGCGGCTCCGGCGTGCGCGCCCGTGCTAGCTCGCGCCAGGCAGCCCGCCCCACGATGGCCTCAGTTGTGGAGAGGCGGTATAGTGCACCAGCCGGGATGTCCCTGGCCACGACACGTGAAGTTTCCCGATCTTGTTATGATGGCTCCGATCCCCAGGCATTAGCAAGCCGTTGACAGCAGGGCCCGTGTCCTGCCTACGTTCCTTGGAACTCCCATGGTGAGGCGGGCATTATATTACGGCTTATTGGTTTCATCCAAGCTACCAAGCACGACGATAGTCGGCCAATACTGGTCGGTATAGTGGAGACCTGTAGGGCTGGATGCCCTATCAGCCAGGCTGATATACTGGATGACATCGTGCCGAGGACTTGCGTATGACTAGATGGAATGGCGTGTAATAGCGGTTTGTAGATCAGAAGAAAGACTCACTGGACTGAATCTGGACACGATATCAATGATAGCCACGTGACTCTCGCTGCCTCAACTGTACAATCGTATGAGCAATTGTACAAATTTGCCATTCTTACTACCTAGTACTGAGACAAGGCGTAGATTAGAGCCATTATGAACGTAAATATATCATGACGAGAAATGTGATAACTTCATGATCCAGCTAGCATGCATTGTTTTCTCTACGGAGTACAACATATGAAGCAGCTAGGGCTCGAAAGACGGAGACCAAGCTCCCGTGAATTGTATTTTTGCGCATTCCTATACCTAGATCCTCTATTATTTGCCAGAAATCTAGTATATCTTTTTCAACGTAATACAGGGTAGATAGCCGTAAGTTCATAGGTGAGAACGACGAAGAACCGCTATACCTGTAGGACAGCAATGGGCAAGAATGCTTTCAACCGTGAATGTATTGCAGAAATGGGTGTCAGCGCACGTCGTTATAACGGCCATTTCCCCTGAATGATCACAGGTAATTACTTGCCCACCTGTATCACCGAACGTTTGGCTGTGTTCTCCCCTACTCAGGTCACCTTGCCAGCAATAGACAGAGTAAACCTTCGTGAAACGGACATGCGGAAACTGCATCAGTCCATACAGCCATTTTTACCCTAAGCTTCCGGGTCTGCCTTGAATGGCCTGCGATGTTGGACCTGCAAGATATCCTGTGCGCTCTGAATTGGCCGCTGCACCTCATGTGCCGATGTCGTGCCCATCTTCACCCGTTTTCTCCTCTCATCTTCTTCGAAAGCCCACTCCACATTGATTCCCAAGCTTTCCAGAAATTCTTCCCAGATGTCCCCCCAATCGTCAAACCGGAACATGTCGTGAATCGTCTCATCGTCGTACTCGTCGAAAATGCAATCTGGTCTATATCGAAACCCGAGGGAAATGATATCCTCAAGGAAGTGCAGGTAAGGGTCCAAGTGAGGATGTATATAATACCCGCACCGGTAGCGCGCAGTCCGCTTCAGCGAAGGTTCTTTGGCAATCAGCAACTCTTCTTCGGCAATATTAAGCTGAGCAACCATTTTCCGTGCAGCGAAATGCACAGGAAATTCGACCGTAGTGGATTTGAATTCCAATTTAGCTCTTTCACACAAAAGTATGTGCAAAATTTGTGTTCCTATCCTTGCGAATTGGTATGCGGCATCAAGGATCGAAGACTCTGTCTTCCAACCTCGAGGAGCACCTTCCCAACCTGGACCTAGCGCTTGTTTTATGTAATATATGATCACTTTGACCCAAACTTCATCGTCAAATAACAAATCGAATCCCATGGATTTGCAAAGCTGCTTCCAATCGCGGTAGCCCGCTCGCAGTCTATCTGGTAATCTAGATCTTTCATGAGCTCTATCCATACGCACAGAAAGCAGCGCAGTCGGAAGCCGTGAAAAGCCAGGCCAGTTAAGTTCCATGTTCGTTGAGAGTGTTTGCAGATAGAAGAACGTTTTTTGACTGGAAACCCAATCGCGCATCCCCGCTGCCAGAGCATAGGCAGCAGAAGAGAAACCGAGCCTACGAACCTGTGTTAGCTTGAGTTGACTCTATTAAAGCTCGCAGCCTTGCCTGCATCGGGCATCGACATCAGCACCGCAACTTATAAGTGCTTTGCAAATGTCAACCTCTCCGTGGAACGCAGCAAACTACTTCGTTTAGCGAAAAGCTTGCCCTCCCAAGATGGATCTTACGAACATGTAACAGACCTTCCCCAAAGGCGTTCTGGTCTGATGGCAACATGGTTTTCTCAGTCAGCATTCTGCGAACACTAATGAGGTCTCCTCGCTGGATTACTTCCCAAGCCTCATGGTACGAGGGCAAGACGCGGTATATGCGTGGTTGGAAAATAAGCTTGGGGGGCGCACATGGGTGTGTTAAGTATCGGAAGTCTCCTGTAATGCCTGTTGAGAAATACGCAGGTGACGGAATCCAGTGTGCGTTGATCTCGAATATATCCCGCGCTGGGCCGGAAGATATGAACTCAACAAGGTGTTCATACTTCAAGTAGAATTCGCCCAGTCCAACATCTATAGACCAACGCCTACGACATAGCACAGTGTAGATATTTAGACTGACGTCCGTTCTGATTGTCTGATGTTGATATCTACGAACAGTTTCAGTGTCGTCTCCCTTCGAGTTCATCTCCGGAGTTGTTGGCTCTTTCATTGACACTGTTTTCTCGACCTGTAAGCCACTTGAAAGCTCTGTATTTTCTCGTGAGCTCTTGAGTGCATCGCCTAGGCGGATCTCCATTTGTTGTGTAGCGTGGCGGAAGAATGTTTCTACACACGCGAGTTCGGCCAAAGAATTGGCTTTGAGTTCGTCTCGGACCGCCTCAATGATCGATCCTTGAATTTCTCGAAAACCTGCTCCGAATGTGTCTTCAAAAGGCGACAAAATGGACTCAGGAGTTGATACCGGCTGGAATGATCCAGCAAAGCGTCGATCGCCCTCAAGCCCGAAGCCCACACTATTTTGACTCTGAGACTTCTCTTGCGGTTGCCACTGTGTGATCTGGTGTGATAATGCAGCATGGTTGCCATTGATCAGCGATATGGTATTTTGGATCTGAGTTTCGAGACCCTTATTCTCCATGCTGAGCTCTTCGAGCTGACGTGCCGCCTTTTTTAGCTGATCGTCGATGGACTGCAAGGCTATAGGTGATATTTGTCTAGCCGACGCCCTACTCATCAAATGGAACTGAATTTCACTCCTGAAATGGTGCAGACGCTCGGTAATCTCTTGTATCTCTCTCTTATTCCACATGCACTTAAGAGCTGTTTTGGATCGTTTGAGGAAGGTGGCTTGTCTGCCTGGATGGACGCCGCATGTTTCAAGTCGTTGCAAAAGTTGTCGCGCGAGTACACAGCAGCCTTCCGCAACTGGTTGTAAAGCCTGTGACTACAGATCAGTACAGTCCATGCCATTCGTTTGTGCCAGTGTGGGTTTCTGCAAGATCATATTCCTTCAAGCTCACATGACGGACAGCAAGACTTTGAGGTACACAGCAGGCTTCTCACGGAGCAGGACTATATCCATGCTAGCACATAACAGGCCCCCTAATTGAAAGCGGCGATCATGATAGACATGAGAAAAGTGCTGTGGCGAGCATCACTTTGTTTTGACTGACCTTGTCGTCTGCGTTGACCGTCGCAGTTCCTTGTTCAAGAGCCTTAGCCTCGTCACTGATTTTCCCGGTCAGGTCCCTCAAGTGTGCTACAATTACTGCATGATCTTGATTTTCAGCTGAGGCTGCGTTGTGACGGAGCTCGTGGAAAGTATGGAGAAGCTTGGATGCAAAATCCACGAACTGGACCGCGTTGGACGCTACACCGACGGCGACAAGAGCCTCCATTGTCAACGTGCCTGAGTGGTTGCAATACTGAAGAAGGGAAAGAAGGAAGAGGTGGGGTAGGCAGAAGATATCCTGTGGGCTGTATCGGGAGAGACTGATTTGCACTGCCGCCTAAGCTGCATCAAGTGAACAGCCCAACGCAGAGCCTTGCGATTTTTCATCCAATCATTCAACCTTACTCATCAGTACAGCTGCATTAGCTACGCGGTGTGAGACAACAAGCCGGAAGTACAGGAATGACGAGGGACTTGCAATTAGAGCGTGAGGAGAAAAGAGAAGGGCGGGAGGAGAGGGCTGCGGAGGGTGCTGGATGAACAGGATAGTCATATATATATCGCTGGAGCTGCCATTGTGACGCTGGCTCTTGAAATTGGCAAGCATTGAACGTCCAAGATCTGCAATAACTTGGCATTTCCCACTGTCTTGCAGCGGACTGGTGCTCTCTACTTGCTCTCCTGGTTTGGTAGCACGTTTCATAATTTACTTCATAATCAGCTGTGGAAGGACTACTAACCCACTAGGCTTGTGAAAAATGCAAGTTCATGTAGGGTCACGCGATCTAAAGTGTAACACAACCACTTAGCAGTAACTTACCGAATGAATATAAGACCGTAATCAAATCCAGCAACATAACATAATCAATGACAATCTTGAACACGAGCCTAGCGATGCGGTAGGTTATTTCATGCCTGCGCTGAGTGAACAGCTTCCGTATGTTGCATTTCTAGGCTGTCGTAGGCTGATCGATCGGGATGATTTTAGTTCTGTGGATTGGAACCCGTCATTCTATTGGTTCTATAGAGGCTATCGAGGAGAAACGGACAAATCCAAGGGTGAAAAAAGGGATGAAGGAAGGGATTGGCACCAATTACATAGTCGTAGTCAAATTTATCACTTACAAGCCGGGTGTAACATCCCTCCGCAAGGGTACCTAGGTACTCATCAGGTTGGAAGTCAGGTTGTTGAACACCTTCGTGTTGCCCAGCGCTAGTTTGGCGTATGGCGCTCGATTAGGCTTGGCAGCCGTTGAGCAAGGGCCAATGCCCGAAGGACAGCACATCAACACAACCCGACAGCCACTGTGGCAGTGGCGCGACCTACGAACATCAGTCCTTGAATCCGACAACGTCGCATGGATTGAAGAGTGTCCGAGGAGACGTCGCACGCTGGTGCTGCACGATTGAGTCGCGGGCGGTGGGACGCAAAAATGTCCCCTATTGGGCTCATAGATCATTACCCCCCTCGCATTGCCAACGGATGACCATAGGGAGCAAGCTCAACGCGTGCTCACGCCGTCGGGGTCATGGCACCTCCCTCAGTTCGTATCCCAACGCTCAGGGAATGACCAAGGCTTACTTACCATCGTCAAGACTCCAACGCCTCATCGCTTTCTCGTTCCCAAGAGGTCAGCATCTCAGAGAAACAGTACCCCCCAAACGCTCCAAGGCGGGACGCAACAGTTCCATGCGACTCCACGTTTCTCACTTCATTCAACCCCCCGGGAGCCTGCGCCATCGTTGACATCATCAACACCCGCTCGCCCAGCTGCTTTTCTACGCCAACGAGCCTCGGATAGCATCAGTGATGTGCTAGACAGCTCACCACCCGTTCCGCAGCCTTCTGCCCATTCAAACGACTCTATCGAGGTAGACTCTATCCCGGCATCTTCTGCTTTTCCCGCAGGTGAATATAAATCCCAGCCTGAAGCGAGTGATGACGAGGCAGATCGGCCTTCCCATAAGAGACGCCGCTTGTCTGAGATTTCCGTCGTCGATTCACACACTTCGCTGGTATCGGCAGAGGATCAATCGTTTCAAGTAGTCGATGAGCAGCATGTGGTTAACGATTCTGATGAACTTTCCGGCGCAGAGTCCGATGCGCCCGAGTCTCCTAAGGTTGCCTCGTTGCAGCAGCCAATCTTCCATAGAGCACCTCGCTTTATACCTGTGGAAAAGCCGGAAGAATCGCATCAAGAACCTCTTCCGGACGTGTTCTCGCCACGTCGGCGAGGTGCTAAATATGTGCCTGGCGGTCTTGCTGCGGAATTGAGAGGCTGGCTGATGGATATAGAAGCAAATACGGGACCCAAAAGAGAGGATGAATTTGTTGCTCGGGTCCGCGTACACGAAGTTCGACGCGGAACGGGTGTCACTCTAATCACAGGTCGATTCATATCGGATGAGAACCCCCTTGAGCAACACCGAGGTCAATATCCCACCATGAGGATCATGCTCGCGGGAGAGGGACGTTTGGCTGGCCTTGCGAGGAGAAACGAAGTCACCGTTGACTCTATTATCGGCATTGCTAAGCCAGTCTGGGAGGCAAACCTGGGATACGAAAGCCGGTGGGCAGCTGTAGCATGTGATTGGGTGGTACTATGAGTTGCTACCTCCTAGTCGCAACATTGATTTGCTATATCTATCAGGATTTTGGAGATATCTCTTGATAAACCCTTTGACATTACTTGGATAGACTGCACCATGATCACTTTACCGTATAAATCTCGTAAATACCTAGGGCCCCAAAAAGAGACTCCAGCTAGGTGTCTCAAAGTGTGGAGCACCAGAATTATATCTAGGGTCAAAACAGCCAGGACTTATCAAACGCAAGGAGTATTCAATTTCGACGTTCTGGAGCTTTCCCGGGGAGTCAATATGCAGGCAAGAGCTCATTCGCATGCGTGACCTAAAGAAGCAAACAGCCCGCGGTGCGTTACGGGATTCAGAGGTCAATCCCGCCTAATGCTACCCACCACAACCCGCGACCCTGTCTACATCCTGGAAGACAGGAATGCCTGTCAAAGCCATGGTCCAAGGCTCCGGATGAAATTAGATGAGAATGACTTCTCGCAACGAGCTTCTATAACTTAAGATCACACCTTCTCAGAGACAGAGAGCTGTCTTCGCTAATCTAGTCACGCAAGTGCTACGCAGGAGATACCCAAGCATCATCAGGCCGCGGGTGCGAGCGGTGCAGACGAACCGAACTGTCCATTTTTCTGTACGCTATCAAGAAACTTTTCCCTTATCTAAACTCCACGCTGTTAATTACACCTTTTGGCTTTTATAACCGTCGATTCCCTGTTATAAGGCATCCCAATGACCTGGCTGGCGCTGATCTCTCGTATCCATGACCTGCACTTTGACGTCTGTGCGCTTGTAAATGGCATTTCTAGGAAGCCTTGTTCCCGTGCTACCCTCGGCCCTCCGGGACTCGAGGTCGTGCATCTCCAGATCCGCCAGGCTCCTTTTGCCAGGGCTTCCACCTGTGACGATAGCCCGCCCGCTACCAGTGTCGTCCTTGTCGTCGTTGAAGCTGGCGTAGCCTTGAGACCGGGCGCCATGGCTGCTCGGCCACTTGTTTCCACCCGTGCCCGTGCCCCCTGTCCGCGACTTCTTATTTGTGCTGCCGAGTGTCGAGCGGAAGCCCAGCTTGTAGCTTGCGAGTCGGATCAGGGGCTGCAACGCCGGGAAACACGCCGTCCAGAGACCTATATGCCCTTCTATATCGGTCCATGGCGCCACGCGGGCCATTTTGTAGGTTCTGTGAGATACGCTACATCAGAACTGGTACCTTGTGTAGTAGTACTGGACTCATCGGTAAGTGGACTTACGTGTCTGTTGTGAAATCAGTGTTGATGTTGATGATGAGTCTAACGATACCCGTGATCACACCGAAGATACCGACACAGAAGACAAGTATCACCTGGACCGTCTTGGCAGAGAACTTCATCTTCGAGTAAATGACCCATATTGGCAGTGCGACGAGGCAGATGTCGATGAGGATGCCGACCGCTCCGTGAGCCCATATCATTGGTGCCTCCTTGGCTTTATCTAGACATTCTCGACCCGGGGCAGTGACATCCCAGAGATCGCTGAGCGTACCATGCATCAGCCGAGGTTGAATGGGTAGAGATGAAGGACGAAATAGTACAACTCACGGGACATGTTTACACTCCGCAAGTTCGAAAAAGAACGCGATAAGAGTGATGGAGATAATCACGAATGAAACTGCATAGATGCATCGCAGAAACGTTCCTATGATCGCTGTGAGCACATTAGCCCGCAGGTCAGGGTGCTTGTCTAACATACTGTCGTGGCTCAATCGTGGATAGAAGGCTGCTATTGAGAGACGCACAATCCCGGTGCCCCAGTAGTACAGGAGCTGGAGTGTCACCAGATACTGTGATACCTATGTAAGTGTGATTCCAAGTTGTGCTGCTTGGGTTTGCGCTGACCGAGAAGAAAGTTGGGATTCTCTGGGGCGGTATTTCGCTCATATGTGTCCCTGATCCAACTCCCACTGCTAGGATCTCGAGTACGGCTTGCGCTGTCAGTATGACCTGAGAATCTTAGCATGGCCTACTATATTTCGCCACACAACAACCTCGTACATATGCGATTGCCGCTAGTAGGTCATCCAGCCCAAGCACCTTGACCATGAAGCCGCGAACATACAGCCGAGTGAACAGTAAAGTTGATGAGATAACTATTAGGGCTATGTTGAGGTTGACCTGAATACTACCCTTCGAGTCGGCAGGGAGGTCAAATATTGTAAACTCGATTGGCCCCGGAGCGCTCATGGTGATGATTTGGCTGTCTTACAAGGCACCAGGCCTTGTCATGCGTGAATATTTCTTGAGGATGAAAAGCAAAAACAAGCACTGCTGTCAAGTCGAGAGAGTTCTTCTAATGCGGAACTTAAGGGTATCTGGTTTAACTTTAACTGAGCATGGGCGCGCGAGGCATGTGCGTCCTGACCCGTTGGCTCGGACCTTGTTCAACGGGCAGTTGATGTTGCAACCGGCAGAATCCGTGAGTCCGAGCACTTGAATCGTTCTCGTCTCTTCATTCAGAGAGACTGCCTTCGGACAACAGAGGTTCCTACTGTAAGGTAAAACAGTATTCGGTGAAGTATAACGACAGGGATGCACTCCAGTATCGACTCGGAGGATTCTGCATCGACTATTCAATCCCTAACCTGGCGCAAGCCACCTCGCATCTTACACGATGCAGACATGATCTCACTTGACGCGTACGAGGAGACGTCGTCACACGGAAGGGGGCGACAGGTACCCGCGTGCATTGCAGGGTGACAATGAACGTCTAGCGATACACGTAACACTACCGGGACCGTGTCCTCGAAGCGCTCTCACTGGGGTACTATTGCACTGAAATCGCAATGCCGGCACTCAACACCTTTTGGCCTTGCAGCTTGTATGCATGTCTTTCCGCATGTACGAGTAATTGATGACCACCGTATTAGGTTATAAAGCCCAGAATAGAGGGAATACTGCACAGACCCACCTCTACTTCTGTTGACTGATATTCTGGGAACTTGCACTACCTTTGATGGTTGCCCCGACAGGCGTTGAGAGGTGTAGAGATATTCCCTCAGACACCTATATGCATTCTTGTAAATGTGGTAATGGAATCCGTATCATTGACTGGCAAGAGAGGTGACCCTTGTCCAGTGGCCAGGCCCCATGAAGTATTGCGACGGTGAGTGGCCAAGATCAGTGTTACGTTGGTTATGGTTTCGAATGGAACGCTTGGTATTCATGTGGTTGAAAATAGAAAGTAGCCGTGCTTCGATCAGGCCCTTCGAGTTCGCTTACAAGGGGCAACGTCTTTCCATGGTTTATGCCGTGACGGAAACCGCTGAGGGAATCTTACAATTTGAGTAACAAGCTAAGGGGCGACACCAAGCTGATACGTATGTACCACGGAGGCGTGTCTTCGATAGGAAGCTGGTGTATATGGACAGCTGCATCCGAACCTGTTCAGACACTAGATATGGAGACATAACGCATAGGGTTTTGCAGTAGTTGCGTCATCCGTTGAGATCTCGCCCAAGTTAGTTAGTGAGCAACCAGATGAGGGGTTCGTCGCGAGGTGTGAGAACTGCATAGGCTAATTTGGTTGGGTAGGGGATTGCTGCAGGGATCAGCAGGTTCCAAGATCTATCCTGGATTGCATCTGGTTTGTGGACAAGTCTGGGGCCAAAAGTTTTTGCTTCGGACGAATCTACCTTATGTGCGTCGAAACGTCCGAAGCGATGTCGAAATCCGATCAAGCTGCTCATTGAGAGACCGTGAATTTCATCAGGCCGCTTAAGTCAGGAATATTCGAACTTGCTAGACTTGCAAGACATGCCAAACATGACGACCCGGCAGGCACTGCCCGTAGTGTAATGGCTAAGATGTAAGTAAATAGCACAAGGAGGCCACTGCAGCGCCGGACAGGACGGTAGATACTCGTCGAGTACTGTAGTACAGTGGTCAGTTGTAGCGGCGTCGGGCCGGCCACCCCTGCTTTCTAGAGAGGTTTCCAGCGCCCAAACCCCTGTTCAATGGCATGATCGGCTCTCTTCCGCTGGATCCAGACCCTGTAGGCCCACCAAGTTACCCCAAGCCCCACTAGATAAAGCCTTCCTCGCGTCCGTGGATGTGGTCGCAGACAATTTAGGATCCATTCAACCCGCTGAAATGGCCACAACCCCGCTATCCCCCCTGGACAGGACCCTACCATAGCAGAACAGGCACACAGCAGTATGTCCGTATTGTCAGCCTTGACCAGCTAACTCCAGGTTTCGCGGTCCTTGTCTGATCTCGTGAACTGGGCCAACCAACATCCACCCCTACATACCTACCAGGTAGATATGCATACGAACGAGGCTCGTCAGAAAGTACTTCAGGCATTACGTCTAGGCAAGATTCGTCAAGTATCAACCCGCACTGTTCTAAAGTCAAGTAGAGACTAGAAATGTGACTACTTTATTCTGTTAATCGAGCAGTGCTCCTGAGGGTTGAGGGTATCAACTTCCACGGGCCGTTTGTTTTGTCGCTTAATCCTCCATCGCTGCTGTATTGGAGGAGGCATTGACGCTCGATCTCGTTCCATCAAATTTCCACGGTTCAGGGTCTATTTGAGAAAGCAGGTTGTGGAGGATCAGTATCCCTGGAAGAAAGCCGACCGAGTGGTTCACACACCCTAACCTAGACACTCGCTTTGGTTGACCCGTCCTCCGCATTTCGCCCGTGCCTGGGGAATCGACATGAATCTGTCTGATTTTATTACCTTCGCCGATTCTAGTGTGATCTTCTTGAGTCTATGCCAGGACTCCTAAGATGACCATACTTTTTACTTGTCTCCCAGACGCAGATGTTGCGGAAAGCCTTCCCTTCGCCTGGGCAACCGGGCGGAAAGTTTGGACTATCGAAATGGTGGGTTGCAGCGGAGGAGATCTCACGGGCCGCAAGATCGGTCACAAACTAAGGCACCGGGGTCTGCACCGTACCTGAACCCATAGGAGGCACGAACGACCGGGAGTTTTCCAATACAGGGTCTACCCTCCGCCTCCTGGTGCAATCGACTTGCAACTCGACAAGGATTGATGGAGATGTCGAGCATGGAGGTCTAAATACTCGGAGTCGAGAATAGCGCAGACCAACTTGGTCTCTACGACGCCTTAGTCAGAGGCCCGCGGATCGCACAACAATAATCCTACATCACGGTGGAGATCTTGTTGCCTTCTGTACACTAGCTTCGGATTACGGACCGAGTCACAAAACGAGGAGGTATTGTAGTTGTAGACGAACTTTAACGACTCGTACGGTGCCGCAGCAGCTCTCATCCTGGGTATTGCTGTTCTGAGTATCACCGCCCTATGAGGTAGAGAGACTCGCGAAATCATGACCTCGATGCCCCTTTTCAACTGGTATCCTTGTTGCCGAGCGGTACGAGAAAGCGAGCAACTCCATTCTCTGGGCACGGCTGACTAAGGATCAGAAGAGACTCAACGCCGGACAAACAGCACACATACGGCTTAGTATGAACCCGATGAATGTAGTTTGCCTGCAAAAGCTTCTCGCCCTTGATTAGCATCCATGGAACGCAGCTTTCAGAAGCAAGGCCTGAAATGCACACATAACAAATTGACATGACTAGTGGGTCAAAGCTGGGTGAGACCATGTCCGCGCCTCTTATTCGCTTATGCATCATTTAGCATAGCAAATCCTGGGTTGGATTTGGAGTAGGTATGTGCGGTTGAGCTGGCCTACCACTCTTGTGATATAAGTCCCTTTAGCCGCATCCGCTGCGTGCCTGGCTTGTTCGTTTCTAGGCGGACAAGGCGCGCGTTTCGGCACTCGAGACTTGCTACTGGGTTCTCTTCACTTGTCACTAATCACGGTCCCTCGTTTGTTCCGTAACCGCACGCCACCATGCACCTTTCAGTGAGTGGCTTGGCTGCCATGCTGCTGGCATTCACCGAGCTTGGTTCCGCTGAGGCAGTATGCAGGAACCCTTTGGTCAGAAAGGAATGGTTCGTACATGAACGGACGCTTCAACTAACCTGCTAATATATGCGATGCTGACATGCGGCAGGCGTACCCTCAGTAACAAGGAGAAACAGAGCTACATTGCTGCTGTGAAGTGCTTACAGAGTGCACCCGCCAAGACCAGCTCCACCTACCCAGGCGCAGTCTCGCGGTTCGATGACTTCCAAGCAGAACACATCAACAGAACGGACTTTATTCACTTTGTGGGCTTCTTCCAGCCGTGAGTCGTATTTGATAGAGCTGCTCACCACCGCCCTGACTGATACCATGCAGGTGGCACCGCATGTTCGTGGCTCAGTATGAGGCGGATCTAAGGTCTACTTGTGGTTATACTGGGGCCCAGCCGTAAGTGTTTCCCGACTGGTTCACGAGTTTTGCTGACATCTTCAAGGTATTGGAGTAAGGAGCATACGCGTACGGGATTGATACGTTACTAACAAATGCATAGACTGGTCTGCTGATGCAACTTCCGAGGAAGCTTTCGTGAAGGCTCCCGTGTTTGACGCTGTCAATGGATTCGGAGGTTAGCTGTCTATCATCGCCCAGTGAACCTCTTCTGACTTTGAAAGGAAACGGAAACTACATCGACTCATCAAACGATACTAATGTGCGACTGCATATTCCGGGGAAGACTGGTGGCGGTAAGCCAAATCCCCGTGGTGTGCACTTGATCAGAGAATTCTAACCTCCCTTAGGCTGTGTCCAAAATGGCCCCTTCAAGAACATGACCGTCAATATGGGTCCAGGTTGGGATCTCCTGACAAGCTTCTACGGGTTTGATACTAACACACGCGAAGGATTCAACACCTCCTACAGTCCTCACTGCTTGACTCGTGATTTGGCACCTCCATTCGCGATTGAAAAGCTCAACCACGCGGCAGTGCTTCATGCACTTGAAGCACCGAATTATTATGAGTTTGACATCCGTGTCGAGGGAGGGGTCGATGTCCCGGGCATGACCTACCATGGAGGTGGCCATCTTGGTGTTGGCGGAGACCTCGGCGAGGTATACATTCTTTTCTGTGTGGTCGAGAAAGCTTACTAACGGAGTTATCAGATTGGGAACGTGTACTCTTCACCTGGAGATCCGCTCTTCTACCTGCACCACGCGAACATGGATAGGCTATGGTACACGTGGCAGAAGCTGGGTAAGATTTCCATATGGTGATCTGAAATGTGTACGTGTTGACTGATTGTTCCAGACTGGCCGGCGCGTAGGAGTGACATTGGTGGACCAGACACGCAGTTCGCCTACCCTTTCGCCTTTTTTGGCGACATTCCATACTCAAACGTGACGCTCGATTATACCATGGATTTCGGCTCACTGCGGAAGAATATCAAGATTCGCGAAGTTATGGACCCCCAGAGCGGAGCTCTCTGCTACAAGTATCTTTAGACTTGTTGAATTGGATGTGTTCGTTACACGCGTATACGAGGCAGACTCTTTCGTAATTGACTATCGCACCTCGCTGATATGTTCCGAATCCCATATTTTCCGGTACTTGTTACAGACCTTGTTCCAAATGACCTCGGCATCAATGTCAACACCCTCCTGATCCCCAAGCGCCCAGTTGACTACGGCCTCTGGCCGCTTGAGAACTTCTGTCTTGCAGTCCCTAAGCCAGAGCCACTGTGCCTCCTGCGCCTCATACCCGTTGACCCAGGAGCCATACCAATCATTCCAGGATGATAAATGATGTGTCGGATCGGGTGGATGGTACCACTTCTTGAATGAGGCCTTCAGATGTGCGTGCTTTTCCCGTAGCATGTCCAGCGTCTTCGCATCGGCGTTTTTATAGTCGACCCCGTTTCTCTTGTCGTTGTTCTTCCATGGTATTCCTGCCAAGATCTCTGTCCTGATGTTGAAGATGTACTTCTCCCGGACTGACCAGTCATTCGGCTGAACATACGGGTTGTTTTCCTTATTGACAGATTGCCAAGCAAACGTCCAACCCATATCTAGGTTTCGCCTTGCGGACAGAGTTGCTGGAAACAAGAGGCACATATACCATTCCAGTAAAACTTGCGCGAACTTCTCCCTACCATTCTCTTTGGCATAGCAGGAGTGGCACCGTAGACCTTCAAGGAATGCCTCATTGACGGTTCTGCCGTCCCAGTTTTTCATGGTATCGGCGCCCCAATGGTGCTGATAGGCGACCCACCACTTGGGCCAGACATTACCAACTCGGTATGCTGCCATATCCTTCCAAGAACAGCAGCCCGGGCACCGGATCATGTACATATTGAAGTAGTTGCCACGGGAGTCTTGGCGATAAATCATGAAAGACGGCACCTTGTCACACTCAGGCCTATAAGAGGGTAGATTCATAAATAAACCTGGAAAGTACCTCTGTTGAAGGTCGCCAAATAAATACCGCCGACTCTTGACAATGGGGACGGTCTTGGTACCAAGGTTAGCACCAGTCTGGTATGCGTAGTCTCTGTTCGGCTGTGGCGGTATGGTGTGTGATTTCAGATTGCCTGTTTGGAAGCGACACTCATTGCAGCTCCGCAGGTGCCGTTTGTATCCACAGATCTGAAGCTCGACAGACCGAGCAGCTTGGTCAAGCAGTTTTGTTTCCTCGGAAACGTCGAGAGCTTCGAATTCTGTGAGAGAAATTTGCTCAAATGCCTCGAATCCCGCGTTGCGAAAGTCCTGTAGACGATCCAACGATGCCTGGGACTCTCTGGCCTTTCCCCAGTTGAGGGTTACTGCGACAGCATACCGAAGTCTCAAGCTCTTCATCTCCGCTTGGTGAGTTGCTTTCTTGTTCCTCAGAACGCTCTTGGAAGAAGTGCTACCCGACGGCCTCCAGGAGGTGACCGGCGATGCAGCCGGAGAACCAGGGAGCGGCTTCCTGTAACCCAGACGCAGAAGGGAGTGGTTATCGAAACGCGTGTGATCGAGGAGTCGGAGGCAATGCGTGCACGCCCAACGCATGCGCTCGATCTCCTTATCGTCCCATGCGGGCTCCTGCGCGTTGTCTCGAGCGCGGAAATTGAGCGCAGGGCCTCCGAACTCCTCAAGACACTCGACGGCGAGCAAGCGCTCTACATGGTGGCTCCGAGTCGGGCGGATAGTTGCACGGAGGCTTTTGCAACACTGATTCAGACTAATCAGGCCTATAGGGTCTACCAACCGAAAAATCGCATGTTGGAGCTCGCTTGGTAGCGATTCAAGTGAGAGATGCGCGGAGGCAGTCATGCCTTGTCGGTAGGCCGGGATGTGAGTAGGCTGGCGGGGGTGCACGAGAAAAGAATCAGGCTGGTTCACTTCCTCAAACTTGGCTCCAAGATAAAAAAGGGCTCTTTTGGTGCGACAATACTTTGTATTTTATACGCGTACCAGATATTTTCACCAGGAGTGAGGATAGAGGCCAATGTGATGGACAGGCCGTCGGCAGTCATCGGATCGTGGCGATGCATGGCAGTGATGGCTCGCCGACACTGTATTAGGCCTAGCGTAACATCCTTCAGTGGGAACGGCGACTACTACGAACCCCTTGCAAGCCTGTTGCCTGAGGGTACTTATGTCACGTAACTTAGATGCGAGTACTGATGCAGGACAAAATCGAGTGCAATAGATTTAAATCTGGTATTGTACAAACTTCTCCATATTATCGTACAGTCGTAATAGTCATGATCTCTCCCAGGGTATCATCTCTCTTTCAATAATACATGTCCACCTTATCGTGGTTCCTCATCTCTACCAGTGACGACCGGTGCGGCGGCTGCCTCGGCCATCCGTGCCTCTCATTCTGCGCGTACCGGCAGCCTTCTCGCCGGGGCGATGTGTCAAGGTGCCCTTGAGCTTCAGTAGGGCGCCGGAGATTTTATCGCCCAGACTGGGCTTGCGCTTTTGGTGGTGCACGACATGCTGATGGTGCACGACCTTTCTGCGGCCAAAGAGGCCCTGACGTCTAGTGGTGGTTGTACGTGTGGTGTGCCTTCCGTGGGTGGCGTGACCGTGACGAGGAGCTGTGCGATGCATGTTGGCGGTGATGGTTTTTTTGTGTAGGATATTGGATGGGATTGTAGGTAGTTTGTGTAGGTGGAGTAGTAGAGTCTGTATGTTGACTCAAGTAAAGTTCTTGATATGTTTTGAATGTTGTTGTATAATGAGAGGAGGAAAAACGACTCTTGGGAGAGAATAACAGGAGTCTTATATCTTCGAGAACTGCAAGTATAGACCTGTGATGCAACATCGGAAACCGGCAACTGAGCCCATCATGTCATCAATGGCAGACCAAGAACACTACGTAGGACCCTGCAGATCAGCTTTCATGGAGGTTGCAAGCCGCATGATCTCCTGCCATCCATTGGTGCTCACCATGCTACAGGCTGGGACCCTACGCAGCGCGCGGGACTGAGAAAGTTGGTATTCCAAGATTCCAGGTTCTGTGACAGCTGGGGAAGCCCACTAGAATCGGCCTAGCGCCAGGGTCGAGAACCCATAAGACCCTTTATGACGCAGGGCCTCGCTCTTATCGGGCGGGGCTGCCCCAATTCCAGGGTCCACGACCAACGGGAGCTAGCAAAACACTGGGAGGCGCGTGGCTGGTATGATGTCATAAGCCACAGTTGACGTCGCGGGCTTCAGATCTTGAGAGGGCGCAAGGCAAAGGACAAACAGGGCAGCAGACGTCCTGCACCCATTGGTGGAATCGAGCGCTGGCGTAGGACGTGCTCTGGGTTGCAGATAGCCCAATACTGTCAAAACAGCTTGGCGAGGCTGTCCTGTCGCGCAATGCAGGCCTGGGGGGTTTCTGTGTTATCAACAATCTGCCAAGGCTTGAGAGAGTTCTGGCCGGTTACCCGACATGAGTACTGGTATTGCCTGTCCTCAAGTTCTCGTATGATGTATCTATCTGGTGGATGTCCTCACCCTACGGCACGTCATATTTTGACAATGACAGGTACAAAGAGGAATGCTGGTGTCTTGAGATGATGTAGATGTTGGAAGCAAAACCACGGACCTTTTGGCCAATTTCCCGAGACATTCCCAGATCAGGCTTTGGTCAAGTTTGACTTGATCTTGGCCAGATCCTCCTCCGAGAAGCCTAACTGCTCGGTGACGAACTGCTCAAACCCGCCATAATCTCTCTGGACGCCCTTGACGAATGCCGCCCACGATTCCTCTTTCAGACTACAAAGATTGTAGAAGCCCGGCTGTTCCTCACTTTGAGCTTTGGTACCAGCCATGGCAACGCCCAGAAGAAATTGCCGGACAGGCTCCGTGCCAATTCGTGACAGCAAGTAGTCAAATGTCACTACATCTGGCGAGGCGCCTGCTAAAGCTAGGAGCAACCCAGAGATCACACCAGTGCGGTCTCGCCCAGCTTTTGTATCGTCAGTAAAAGTTTTCGTATGCAGATAAATACTATGCAAAAGGACGACAACTCAGTGAATCTTACCTGTGCAGTGCACCAAGAAGGGTTCCTGAGGCCGATCCCGAACATGCTCCAAAACAGCTTTCCAAGATGCCCTGTAGATGTCCACGACCTCCATGTACATAAACTCGTAGCCCTCTTCACCTACACCCGAGATGAACATGTTGAGGTCCGGGGTAGAATCTGGTCGAGTACTCTGGATCCAAGTGTTCTCGACACCTGGGATCTCTGGGTCCGGAGCCATGCTACGTTCCTCTGGAGATCGTAGATCGAAGATGCGTTTGATGCCCAGCTTTCCCGCGATGGCAGCCTTGCCATTATCAGTCAGATGGTTGATGGTTCCAGTCCTGTGGACGAACCCAGGTCGAAGCGGGCTTCCTTCGATCAATCCCAGGTCTCGTGTGTTGAAGGTTCCGTCGACGTATACAAAGGGCGCATTCGTAATGACAGGCCCGAGAGTTTCTTTGGGTATCTCCTGTGCGACATCAGTCTGCACGAGCTCACGAAGCTCAGTAGGCCCCGCCATGGTGATGATTGGTCAAGTTGGTTGGTGATGGAAGTCTTATCACCTGTGCGACAGCATAGAGGAGCAGAATGATTCTTTTGTAACCACAAGATCGGGCCTCTGGTACACTTCTGGGCTTTTGCTACACCGCTTGAATAGATTAACCAGAAGAGTTTTACCACCAGCGATCCGTTCTTTGGATAATGCTGACGAGGATTGCAGAACGCGCCGTTGTTGACTTCAATACGACGGGACCCGAGGAGCCCCGCCCCCGCCCACCACCTGGCGCTGGCCAAAGTCCTTATATTCCGTTTTGGGCTAGGCACTTGTACTCGCTTTCGCTCAAACATACCCCCACGCTACCAATCAAAACCCTCTGAGAGTCTCAGCTGGCCTTGTTACGCAGCTTCCACTGTCCAGTATGACTCAAAGTTCTATGGAAGTACCATTTAATTACATTATGAGGTTCACGGGCGCAAGACTTGAGTCTGGTCCAGATGTATGCCGAGGCGGCACCAAGCTGGACTTTGACTGAAGGCACGTCTGTTGGTGGTAACTTGGCATTTCTGCTTATTTCGATTCATCTCGAGGGGCGAACCTCTAAAGAAAGGCCTGCCTATAGAAACCTAAGATGTGGCAAGGCTTCGTGCTTTTGGCGGCTAGCTTCTTATAAACAACTGCCCAGGTATTTGGGTTCTGTTGTGGTCAACAGCCGCAGCTGCAGGGCAAGAGATTGACTTCAGCTTGTGATGGGTGGGCGCCCCGATAAGCTTCGCACCAGGGGTTCCGGCTGTCTGCCGACGGCCCTTATCTAGATAAACTGACCCCTGACCAGCGCACACTAAGGTGGTGAGCGAGAGAGTGGGTCGGGCCAGTGGCTTGCTTCAATTGACCATTGCTCATTGATCTCAACATATTCACTGGCATATGCTGCAGACCGTGACTCTCTTGCTGCCTGCCAACCCGGCTCGACTGTGTCTGTAATCTGTCTCAAGGTGTCAGTATGTGCGGCTAGCCAGATTACCCACAGCTTACTACCAAAATCGCGAAAACAAATCCCACCGTGTGGGCCCCGAGGGCTCTCGGCTGCATATCAGAACAGCGGGATGACTTGGTCCCGCCTCACGAGCTTTGGAGGCGAGAACTCCATCTGGCTTTTCACTTCGGCTGTACTTGTTGGACTTGCCAGTTTCTTCGATCTGCGCCAGGGACTTGTCAACTTGCTGTACACGGAAACACATTGCTACCAGTCAGTGAGAACCCACTCGGATGCAGAACCTTATGCGAACTGCTTCTCTGTGTTGCCGTCTGGAGTCTTTTCACGAGTCTTCCAAGCGCCAACTGAATCACCTTACGCGAGAAGCACTCGGCCGGGCTTCGCCATTCCAGGGTTGTGGGACGGCCATGGTCATCTTCTGCAGTATGGGGAGTTCCTGAATTCGGTCGACCTCTTCGGATCCGAGTCTTTCCAAGATATTAACACCAGAGTGAACACTTATCTTGATACTCACCCCGATGCGGGAAGTAAGGAAGAATGGGTTCGAGGTGTGGGCTGGGATCAGATGGCCCTGGGCCGCATGCCAACTGCGGATGATCTGGCCTCTGATGACAGACTCAGGAATCTTTACATTATGCTGGATCGCGTAGACGTCCACTGTATTTGGGTTTCCCAGCCAATACTTGACCTTCTGCCAGAATCCATACCTGACGTGCCCGGGGGCGAGATCGTAAGACATCCAGGCATGGGGGTTTTCTGCGACAATGCTATGGACATGATCATGGCTTTGTGGCCAAAGCCCGACAGTAAGAAGAAGCAAAAGTTTTTGAAGAGTGCCATGTCAAAGTTGAATGAGGTTGGACTCGTCGGTATGGCTGATGCAGGGGTTATGCCTGGAAATGCAGCTCTCTTCAAGGAGCTTGCCGGCACCGAGGACTGGACACTGAGAGTCTATGCCATGCTTGAATGTGACGACCGTAACACATTCTGCCCAGACTCCGCAGAGAAGCACGTCAGAGATGACGGACTACTAAGCATTGCCAGTGTGAAGCTGTTCGCAGGTAAGTCCCTCTACGATAATGCCATTCTTGAGTACTAACACATTGCTTAGATGGAGCTCTTGGCAGCTGGGGAAGCGCCATGATAGACCCTTACTCCGACCGTCCTGACACTTCTGGCTCACTGCTTGTTAACGCAACCGAATTGACGCGTGTAACGATCGCCTGGGCTGAAGCTGGATTTCAGGTCAACATCCATGCCATCGGCGATCTAGCGAACAGAAACGCGGTGGATGCAATGACTGCGGCGCTGGAGCGAGTCTGCCCTGGGGAATCCCTTACATCGTGCCAGTCCAGGCGACGCTTCCGCATAGAGCATTCTCAGATCATCCACCCGGATGACCAGACCCGGATTCACTCAATTGGCATCATTCCGAGCATCCAGCCCACTCATGCGACGAGTGATTTCGCCTATGCAGAGAAGCGTCTGGGCCCTGAAAGAACGAGAACAGAGGCCTACAGGATGCGTTCTCTGCTGGACGTGAACCCTATCTTGGGTAGCGACTTTCCCGTGGAACCACCGGACCCCTTCCAAGGTATCTACGCGGCCGTGACCAGGAAAAACCCGCACACGGGTCGAGGTACCGATGGCTCGCCTGATGGATGGCACACCGAGGAAGCACTCACCCTCGACCAAGCGTTACGCGGCTTCAGTGTCGCACCCGCCCATGGTGCTTTCTTGGGTGGCAAGGCTGGCGTTATCCAAAAGGGAGCCTTTGCCGATTGGGTGGTCATTGATGAGCCACTTGAGGAAACAGATATTGAGGACTTCCGTAACTTCAAAGTGCGCGAGACATGGATTGCTGGCAAGCGAGTATATAAACGGGACTGAGGAAACACGCGACTACGATTTCGGTACACGATAGACATAAGGAGTCAAGAGAAAATACTTCATTTGAGCTTAAGAACTATTTTACCTAACTTGGTGGTGTCCCAAAGTAATGCTGCGTAGGGAAATTGAATATGGCTCAGTCCCTGTTTTATCCACGTGAAGGGATTGCAAGGCGGATACAGTTGAAGAGAAGGTTGCTTGATTCACAAAGCCGAGTGGGGTTGTTTCTAACAGGTCGCAACAGGCACCCTACGAGCCGTCTCGTGTTCGCATATACAGACCACGGCCACAGGATGAACCCTACAGTATAGATCAGAAATATGACGCCCAAGTACAGGCTCCTAGCAGTGAGGGTGACCAGCTCAAGCGTTTTAACTGGCTGGTCTGCCTGAAAAACCCCTTAGGTTGATAGTTTCCACCCAGCACCCGTCCAGAAGCAGCATGCTTAAGGTCAGAACGTAAAAAAGGGTCGAGAGGATCCTTTCTTGTTTCTCTGTTGGCTTCTAACGAGACACTTCCGACAGGCGATTGCTTGTGCCCAGCCTGGAACGGTGTCGCCGGTGGTGATGATTATGAGACATGCATATCTGGATGAATGTCCATATTGCCGATGCGATGGTGAGTATGACGGAGACCGAAGGCATTGGGCTCGGAACACATGGACGGATCAAAGACGCCACGATATTGTCCATGCCGATGAGCTGTCATACTGACTTGAAAGTAAGCTTTGTTTCCGAGTCACTACGAATTCTGATGAGAGATATGCAAGGCTGTGGACATGAGGTATGTTTCTATTCCTCGGGTGTTTGAACGGAGGACAATGTCGAAAATGGGCGGCCGGTCCGATCTTTGCCGTGCCAGCCCGCGGATATGTCAGCAGACAATAGTAGCCTTCCCGGCGTAAATCACACTTCAAGACGATATACTTTGGCGCGAAACTTTGCCTGCCTGTGGGGATTTGCACTAAAAAATTGCCCGAGCCCCGATGGTGCAGGGGTCGATTTTACAGGTGCGCAGGCAGCTCACCCCTCGGCTTATGTTATGCAAGCTGGATCACCTATCTTCGCGCCGCCTTCATTCTTGCACCTTCACTCGGCCAACGGGGAGAATGAGGGAGAACATGCAACGCACTGTCCTTACTTTCCAGCGAAATGCGCACCTCCACAAGCTGAAGGTAGCCGTGACGGCGGTTACGTCCGTTGCTTCGCTACCGGAAGCCAATCGCGTGCTCTACAAACAAGCTGACGACAAGGACCATGTGATAATCACCGACGCGACCATCTTCCACCCTCAGGGCGGCGGCCAGCCATCCGACGTCGGTGTAATAGAGAGCACAGAGAGCGGTGCCCGATTTGACGTACTCTCAGTGCGCATGAGCGCCGTTGCGCAGGGCGAGGTACTCCACTTTGGCCGGTTCGCGGACGCCGCTGCCATCTTCAAGGCCGGTGACTCGGTCATGCAAACAATTGATTCGGACAAACGCCTGCTGTACTCACGGTATCACACGGCCGGCCACGTTCTCGGCGCCGCCGTGCGCCACCTCGTGGAAAAGGAGGTGGAAAACTTTGACGAGACCAAGGCGAGCCATTTCCCAGACTCGGCGGCCTGCGAGTTCCAGGGCCTGATCGAAGCCAAATGGAAAGATCCCATTCAACAGCGTTTGGACGAGTATATAGAGAAGGACATGCAAGTCGAGATTGAGTGGTGGGATGAGGAAGACTTCCGGACCAATGGCATGGAGCGTCAGATACCCGACCGTGAGCTCATGGGCATGACTGCCGATGAGAAATTTCGCGTCGTCAGGATTGTTGGAGCTGAAACATACCCGTGTGGCGGCACCCACGTGGACAGCACCAGATTGTGTGGAAAGACGAATGTCAAGAAGATCGCGCGGAGTAAGGGCACTTCTCGTGTGGGATACACTCTACCATAGTTGGTTGCTGGGCATACTCAATTAGACATAGATATTAGAAGCTGTATTCACAGTGTTCTGTTGGGAGTTGGAGAAAGCTAAATTCAGTCGAGGCTTATCATCCATGTTGCTAACGCCAATGTTTTGGGATCTTTCAACTATACACGATCACTTACCTTCACCTGCAGCGATAGGCTGATCGCATCATGATTCATGGTTCTTGGGTAAGTCTGAAAGAGTCATCTTGAACGCAACTATTGCCTAACTATACAAAAACTAACTCTGCAGAGGGGAAAAAGAGAGGAACAAGAGGGGAACAGATGAGCATGTGTCATGCGACCTGGAAGCCATGGTAGCCTAACGTTGCAATTGTCCTGGTATGTTCATTACAGGAGTAGCGTCTGAAGCTTTTTTGAGAGGAAAATGTTCAAGTTTTCTGGCGTCCATACACCGAAAGGTTTCTGCTTTTGGATCAGCTTCTGATGTTCATGTTAGACTGCTTCGAATAGTAGAAAATAAGATACAGAATTTCCCTGTCTGTTTGACGGGCTGAGAAGAGAGGGTTTGTAGGTCCAACTTGTGTACCAAGGCCCTGTGGCTGCGCCACAGGTGCCATCAGCCACTCCGTGGCGTATCAAATAATCCAAGCTAAGGGCATTCGCCACCAATGCCGCGCTGGCTCAATGGTAGAGCATTAGACTTCTATGCTTGCGCCAAACACGTAAGGAAGGTATCTAAAGGTTGCGGGTTCGAGTCCCGCGTGTGGTTGCGCGTATCTTTTGCTTCTTTTTTCATTTGTCACCCGGGTTTGTGATGATTACTTGTTAATGCGGATATTTATGGTACTGATGTGTATGGTGGGGCACGTGTGCACAGCTATAGGCGTAGCGCACTCTGGAGGTGCTGTGCAGCCATCCCGATGTGTCTGGTCCCTTGCGGCAACCCATTGGATGACCATCCAAATGATCTGGATTACGACCAAAGTTTTCTGAGCCGTATCTTGTTTGCTTTCATCTTCGACGGACTCTCTTGGGACATAGAGGAACTTGCCAGCCTTGGCTAAATTGAGCACTCCATGTGATGAAAGCCTTCTCGTAGGTGACAATTTGTTGAATGCTCTGAACGTGGAGGGGTGTGCATTCCAAACGCGTTTGTTGTCTTCTCCCCATCTTTGTGCCCACTCGGTCCATCTTGTGTATTGTGACTCATCGTCTTTTTGGCCTTTTTCGGTCAACGATTTCAGATTTGAGCTAGGCGGTATGTCTCTGGCTTTGAGAGAGCCTGTGGATATGGTCCAGTCTTTGGCAATGTCCTCCTATGACGTATGCAGCCCGCCATAGCTATGAAGAAGGCATGGCACATGTCAAACACAAACTGGAAGCTTCGGTAAGCGATGTTGATGTTTACATCGTATAGAGAGGTTGACTAACAACATACTTTCTGAAGTTTTGCTGTTGTTGAAGTACCTTCAATTCCTTCGTGAGGTATCTTGCTTCCTGGAATTGAAAGCAGGCGAGGTAAAGAACAAGTTCTGGAGCAAAGAGTACAGCTATGACCGACTTCAGTTTGAACCATTTTACAAACCCCAATTTCTCCTTGAACATCTTCAAATCTCTTCACTTCAGGAGCGTCTTTAGTGTCTGGGCTACGATTGTTCCGAAATTTCTTCATCAGAACACCGCAAAGGCGAACTGTTATTGATAATAAGACTCTGCTCAGATCATGTTCGCGGCATGCAAGCGGCTGTTTTTTTTTTTTTTTTTTTCCACAACAGATACTTGGGGTCTGTCAACAGAGCCCCTCGTAAATTATGTTCTCACGCAGTACGGAACAGGTGCCCTTCGACCCTTTAGCTTTTCAGCCTGTGTCACAAATACGATACTGGTGATCGTGATTGTACTGCATTCGACCTGGAGGTTCTAGATGACAAGGGCTGATCAAGCGATCCGCATCGAGTGTTCATTTAATTGAGCTCTTCAGTCCAACACTCCGCGTCTTTTCCATGGATATTTTCCACTGATATTCCAATCTTGATAAAAGCCATCTATTGTAACTTATATACATCGTTCTAGAAACGTGACTAACAATTTATCTGTCTTTTCTGGGGCTTGGTCCCTAGCTTAAGAATGGCCTGAGGTGAGGCATGGGCAAGTGAGAATACAGTCGGAGCACTGGAACCCTCAATGATTAATGATCATCCACGGTAAAAGGTTAAGCAAAACTTGAAACGGAAAAACGAAGAGAAAGGCTAACTTACGTAACCATTCTGGTCGCAGCCAGAGGGATAATATGCGGTTGGGTAAATAGGGTTGTAGCCGACAGTCGGGTCGCCAAGCGGGTTACCGCAGTGGACGAAACCACCCGTCATCAGCCACGAGGTACACTCGCAGATACGTGGGTTGCCAGCCTCACAAAGAGTGATGTTGGTAGGCACGCTGTCAGCCGGGCATCCCGGCCCACGGGCCTCTAGGACAGGCAGCGAAACCGCGGCCGCGGCCCCGGAGAAAACGGCAAGCATTTGGAAGGGCTGCATGATGGATATGGCGGAAGCTGTGCAAGAGGAGGATTTTGATAGTTGATGAGGTAGCGAAATCTTTTTTAGTAAAAAATGGCAAGACGAATGGATGAGGAATTAATTCAAGTGGATATTTGGGGTGCTGTAGCGAGACAGAGTCAACTTATATTTCACTGAAGATGTATTTGAACTCTTTTGGTCCGGCGTTGCCGACACAGGGCGCCGTTCATCATAAAAGACTCAAGACCATTCTTCGCCCATATTGTCACCACCCAGTACCGGATGGGCTGATTCTGGATACTAAAAACCATGCCTACGTTGCATATGCATGATGGTTCCCGGACGGGAGTATCCGTCTTAGGCATGTATTCAGGCATTGTGGAGAAAAGGAAACAGAATGCGCCCTCCGTTCAGGGGGCTGCCAGGGTATTTAAGGTTTGCTTTAGTGCTACCCATGAGGTGTTTTTCGGCCGAGTGGCAAAGCAACCCATGGATCTCGTATTTCGTCTGTTGTTTTATGCACTGCGTTGTCTATATATAGTTTCATTAGATTGATGTATTGGCAAGTGACAACTGCCATGTGGTTTAAGGGGCTTGCCTATAAACCTCTTCCCAAATCAGCGGAATGGCCGTTTCTCAGACTATCTCGAACGCCGCAACATGAAAAGTTTTTCTTTTTTTTCCAGCTAGAGTGCGCTGAGCGATCAAGCAACGTTGCTGGCACATAATGCTTCGAGACTCGCGACGAAACCGCGTTGATACAGGCGGTGGCCAAGTTCATGTGGCGCCAATGACTACGGCACAGCAAGCTAGCCAGACGATCGTGGAGGCATATTACTTTTTCTGCTTTATATAATCTCTATACCGAGTTCAAGTATGAAGGGAGCCTGATCTCTATATCCTTGTTGCCGAAGTGCTTTACGATGTGCACCACCTCGTTGTCGCCATCGCCTACAAGAATGTCTGCAACAATGTCGTCGAGTAGAGATGGTCTGGGCATGATTTGAACATTCTTCATACCCTCTTCGTGCCTTTTGCCGCCATCCATGAGGAGCATCTTGTCTACATACGTCTGGCTCTTGTGCTGTACACCAAGGATTTCCGTCCCGATCTCCCACAGCGGCGTGGCGCTCCAACCGTGACAGTCGCTGCGCATCGTGCTCTCGCTCTCGGCCCAGGTTGTGAGGTTGTCGGCGATCATCTTCTTCCAAGGCTGAATCAGCGTGTCCCAGCAGTCCTCATAGACGCCTGCCTTGCTAGCCGCGCGGAAGAGGTAGAAGCCCATGGCGAAGCTCGCCTTAGCTAGCCCAAGATGCTCGCGCTCCAGGATGGCTCGCCGGATGAGCTGCGCGGCCTCCTGGCCCTCAACGAGTCCTGCCAGCACCGCGAAGATCTGTGTGTGCTGGCTGAGTTCCCCAGTGCTGCCCGGGCCATCGAGAAATAGTCCCGTGGCTGGATCGAAGCAGTGTTGGCGTATGGCTTGCAGGACAGATTGATGGCGACGTCGGTACGCCAATGCGGTGTCCCGACGACCGATGAAGACCATGCACTCGGCGGCGTGCAAGAGTACGTACGCGTAAACGAGGGAGTGGTAGGTCGCGGAACCTTTGCTGTAATAGCACTTGGGCACCGCCATGCCTCGAAACCCAATCCCCGGCGTGTGCCAGTCGTCTACCCAGTCTACAAAAGCCCAACAGTCGGGCTCGAACTTGCCCACCAGACCGAGCTCGTTAATTCGCGCATCAAAGTAGTTTAGCACGCCGTCCACACCGCCAGCGTAATACTCCACCAGCTTCTCATCACCGAAGTACACCATGTGATCGTGCACCATAAGCACCCAGAAGAGAGAAAATGTGGGGATATTAATGGTACGGCCGGGGTTAGGGAAGTGCGTCTCGACCAAGCCATCCTCCCGGCGTGAGGCATAGAAGTCTTGCATAGCCTTCCGCGCCAGTCTGTCATCCCGCGAGAGAAAATAGGTGAACAAAATCTGACTTCGAGAGTCCATAGCAAATTGATTCTGCTCGTAAAAAGGACAATCTTCGTACGTCTCGTGCATGCAGTTCTTCAGCGTGTTAATGCTGATGTCCCAAAGCTTTCTTGTCAGCGCCGACGACGTCTGGATGGTAGAGCGAATGTTGAGCGGATAGTGCGTCGACCGGTAAGAGAATGATCGTATGACGATTGGGGCGTCCTTTGTGCTCACGGTCAGGCGCACGTACCGGAATGTTCGGAACCAGAACGGCGTGTAATGGTTCTCGCCGCCGTGGACCGTGTAGTAATCTGTCATGCCGTACAGTCGCCCGTTCCTGAAATCCGTTCGATCTCCTTTGTTGCGGCTCATGAAATTCTCCATAGGAGACTCGTAGCACTCGGAATAGAGGATCTCAAATGAACACGCTTGCTCATCGGTGCCTTGGTGTTCGCAGGCGAGGTCAAGAAACCCGGTGGTCAGGATGCTGCTCTCGACCTCAACCCAAGTCCTCGTGTTGGCGGGAATCGTGACCACCGCCTCACCGCCAATCATCGCCTGCCAGTCATCTTGCGGGATCGCTCCATCGCAGGTCACCACGCCATCAAAACGCGCGTCGTTCTCGGTCAGGGTCGGTATCGTGCGCGGAAAGAGTCGGCGAGGATCCAGCATTGGGGACATCTTGCGGTGCGGCAAACCCGGTACAGCATGCTGCCAGGCGTCGTCATTGTATTCGTTCGTGTGCCAATTTCGGGTACCACGCCTTGCATCTACTTGCTCATTTAGGTTTAAGAATGGCGGGCCGAGTCGGTAGTCCCAGGATGAGGGACCGACCAATTGGGTCGCATTGTCCTTCTTCAACTTCCATGACTCATCTGAGTGAAGAGAAACTTCTTCAGATTTGGTAGAGAACTGACAATGAACAAGCAAGCCCGCAAAGGGTGTCCTAGTCATGCTCAAGCAGCCATCATGTACAAAAGAGAAACGCAAAACTCTGGCGGCGAGAACGTTACGTCCAGCCTGCAGATGTGGCTGGATGTCGACGGTCTCGTAGTTCCAATGGCTCGGGTAACCCTTGCAAGGCCCAAAGCTAATTCGTTGGCCGTTAAGGAACAGTCTATATCTGGTATCTGCCGAAACGTGGAGGAGCGCTTCACCAGTGGGCACAGCAGTGAGGGAGAAAGTTTTGCGGAAGAGAACGAACTGCCCCGACAAGGTAACGTCGTCATAGTCGGATAACCAGATCCATTTGGCCGGGCTGCTGAAGAAGACGGATTGGGCTGCTGCCATGATCAAGACGAAGGGGGGCCGAAGAGGAGAAATTGTGAAGCTCCGGCAGTGGCGCCTACACGGTGAATAGCAACTGATTATTGGGGCCGTGGCCAATAACGGGGACAGAAAGGACGCTCGTTCTAATTAAATAGCGACAAATCGACATGTGGCCAAGTGCTACACCATGAAGGAATCAGAGAACATATCAAGCGCACACAGGCAGAGAATCTTAGCAGACCGGAATACCCGCTCTTGGGGCCCCAGTCATGAAGAGGAGAAAAAGTGGGCCCAGTCTATAGTAGATGAAACTAGAGAGTGCTTAGTGATAATCAGGAAGTCCGGGGTTGAAAAAGGCGAGATGGATCCCGACGTAGGGTTCCGAGGTTGTAGTGGAGGGATTGCATCCTCGGCCTCTAGCCCTAGCTTCTAAATAGCCACGTAATACACGGCGGAGTTTGTGGGGGATAAACACAAGGCCACAATATTTCACAGCGTATTCATAGAGATCTGGCAGACCTAGCGTCGTCTTTCGGGAGAACGAATGGCGAGTAGATATGATTACTGGTTTTACTGCCCTAGGAGTTGGTCATGAGCCACACTGTTTGGGGACGGCGGGGAGCTGGAAGCCGCGTATCTTGGCGCCAAAATTGTCGGCGGCATGACTTCTCAAGGACCGTCATTCTGGACCTTGTAATATCGTCTTTGGGGATGAGAGGTGAGGTAAGGCCCAGCCTTCCTTCTAAAACTCCAAAATAGAGAGTATTCTGAGTCTGGGGTAGTATGTTAGCCGCATGGGGCGTATGGGGTACGTCTTCGATTGATATAAGGACTTACATCTCCTTCCCCCCGGGTTGCGCCCTATCAGCACCCAACACTTTACTTTCCCGCTGTCCACACCCGTTCATCCACGATGGGCGACGAGACAGATGCCAAAGCCGGAGCTGCTCTTCATCATGAAGATGTAGACGGCCGTAATCAGGAGCAGGCCCCTAGCACATGGCATTTTCTCTAGACAGTCGTACTAGATGACCCCAAACTCTGGAATTGCGATATACCTAGAGGGAAGCTACGCGCAATGAATAGGAGAACGATATTATCGACCCATAAATGTATTTGTATTGTTAATTTGTTTACAAACGTCAAGCTACGTTTTGCCTGTTACGACTAGCTGGCCTGGCTCAAATCATACTTTGCGAATGCGCGGGCAGGAACCTTGCGCTCGAATAGTATATCCAACTCGTCGAAGCTCCTTCCCTTGGTCTCGGGAACGAAGAAGTAGAGAAGCACTAGCATAATCAGCCCCATACCACAGAAGATCCATCCAATATGGCCTCCAAGGTTTGCCTGATCAGAGTTGAAGAGGTAAGGCAGAACAATAGTCCAGATTATACTAACGATGCATGACCAACTGAAACCCAGACCAACGGACTTGGCTCTAAGCCTGGTTGCGGAAACTTCACCAGCTACAGCCAATGATGATCCGCAAACAGGCCCATAAGTGATAGAGGTGAATTGCAAAGCAATTCCAATAGCTAAGAGCGATCCACTTGAGCGTGGCAGAGCGGCTGCGATACCCATAACAAGGTACATAAGACAACATAGAATGACGCCGAAGATCATAAGAATTCGACGGCCAAACTTCATCATCGAGTAGATATTAACGATGGCAGAAACAACACCCATGCTGACGCCGATTTGTGTGAGCATCAGGACGGTCTTGCTATCCAGGCCAGTCTGGTTGAGGAAATAAGAAGCGTTGGAAGCTAGAACAGCACCAGCGACCTGAGGCATGTACATGCAGATAAGGACAACGCACGTTCGGCGCAAATTGGATCCACGGAAGCACTCGATGTAATTTGCCTTCACCGCTGCTTGCTGGCGCTCGTGGATGATGGTCGCCTCGATCTGAGCCGTTCGAGCGACCACATCCTCATGCGGACCAGAAAGACGGCGTAGCGCTTTCATGGCATCTTCTTTTCTGTTTTTCATAACGAGCCAGTAAGGCGACTCGGGTAGGAAGGGAAGGCCAAGAGCAAGGATCGTCGGGAATGCCCAGCCAGCAGCGAAAAGGACCTTGTAGGCCATAGGATCGATGATGGCCACACGAGAGAAGGTCGAGGAGATGGCAATCAACATGCCAATATTCTGAGGTTGGGGTTAGCGCTAGTCGAAAACAATAGTTGTCACACATACCATCATGACGATGTTTATCGACAAAGCAATACCGCGCATTGGCAGCGGGGCGATCTCGGAGACATATGTCTGCGTGATCGTCTGCATCATGCCAACCGCAAACCCTGACAAAATCTTGCTTCCAAGGAATTGCGGAGACGTTGCAGCAACGAAAGCGACGGCAATTCCAGAGACAGAAAGTATAATAGTGAAGGCCAAGACCATTCGACGTCCGACCAAATCTTGTGTCCATCCCGCTACGAGCGATCCAAGCAGCATGCCGACGTTATAAGTTGCATTCCAGGCAGACTGCCAGTAGGCAGGAATTGTCAGTGCTCCATTGACTTCTTCGGCGAAGGTCATCCTACAAAGTAACACAAGTTAGCATATCAAGGGAGGCTACAGCATTTCTGTTGGAAAGTACGGTGTGGAGTAGTGTGGCTTACTGGAAAGCTGGCAAGGCCAAACACACCGACAGCACAAGATTCTCATATCCGACGAGGCATGGTCCGACTGCAGTGATAGTTAGAATGACCTTGTTTGCTCTGGTGGTGTTGCAAGGTTCATTACTCACCATTGACAAAAAGCGACCACAGCACGATCTTTGGATTTTGGCGCAAGCATTGCCATGGTGACATTTCATAATCGATCTCCTCAATGACTTCCTCATTATGGAATGCATTGGCCTTTGCGGCTATTTCCGTCACGGGAAAGTCTTGATGGGCCATTATTATAAGGGCGACTTGGGGGATTGGAGGAACCCTCAAACGACAAAAAGGGGTAAACAAATGATTGCACAAATTTAAGTGTGCGATAGAGGCCTGGAGTTTATCAGCAAAGATATATATCCTTCGAAAGATGCCAGAAATATAGTTCGAATTAGAGAATAAAAGGGTGGCATGCCAGCTACATATGGTGAGGGAAAAAACACCTCCTAGGCGGCCGGAACCAAGTATACAACATGTGGAGCCTCTGTGCATGGATGAACGTGGGGAAATGCGCTTAGACTAGCGGTCCCCCGGGTTTTCCGGTCAGGTGTCTGGGGTTCTGGACTCCATTAGTGGAGTTCCCCCGCAAAGGTTGACCAGGCCGGATCTTGGAAGCCCCCTTTCAATCCAATGGAGCTGTTTAGCACAGGTCTAGCGCGCAGCTGGAAACAAAATTGGGGAGCTCTTTTATTTTGATTACGCAGCCGCTGATCTGGTTGGACCCTAAGAAAATCGAGAAGACGGTGTTTACTATCGAGGCATTTTAGTGTATTACGTATGTGGCCAAGCAAGTGGTATTCCTGTTTTGTAACAAGCCAATCATCTAACAAAATCAAAGTTGCTCTATTTGGCATTGTCTTTGAGTGTGACCTGTTGACAAATACGACGATATCTCGCATTAACCCCAGACCGCATACATAGTGAGTGCTTCTAGCTCATTGGAATTAAAATACCCGTAGCGTTGCATGATCTTGTCATGGCCCCTTTCCATCAGCCCGGGCGTGTATACCTGATCGGCTGGGTCTATAGCGTGATATCTACCTCAAATAATGAGATTATGTGACGGTCTGAAAGAAAATGTTGAGGCACATCTTGGCTTCCATCAAAATGGGGCATTAGGAAGCAAAATTTGATAACGTGCAATCCTGGAGCCAAAGTAGAACTATGGTGCTTCACCCTGTCCGACGTACAACATTCCTGTTGCCAATTTTTAACTTCAACTGTGTTAAGCTTCCACATGACTATGCCGATAATGAGGTTTCGGATCTCGGGAGTTAGTGGTCTTGTCTTCAGTGATACGGGCATTCATAGCGTTCATTTGAAAGGCAATAGATCGTCTACCAAGCATGTCAGTCTGGGTGAGGTCTGGTACGGTTCGGGATACACCATACGAGGTGGTATTTAGCGAGACTGAATGTTGGTCCCCTTCAATCTGATGGGGGACCACAATGACTGAATACAGAAGATCATTCGGGTCCTCTCTGGATTTACTTTGATCCCTACGCCGTGACGAACCACCTCACTGGGACAATTGCCCAGACACAGTCTTAAAGTCCTTCGTTATTAAGTGTGTTCTAGTATAGAGATCACGTTGTGCAAAGAATGGTGGCAAGATTTCTGTGCTTGTAGCAAGACATCGATATCTTTTCCTCTCTGCAGCTTATAAATGGTTCCAAGTCAATGCTTGGGTAACGGCAAACTCCGCGCTACAATTTCCTACAAGGACACCATATGTGCCTTCATTGAGCGACCATGATTCCTTCTCTTCGTCCCAATAACTGCACGCTACCTTCAAGTCAACCTCTACAGCGACCATGCTGGATTCGCCTGGCTGAAGCAGTAGTTTCTTGAAGCCTTTGAGCTCTCGCTCAGGTCGCCAAACCGACGCTGTCGACCCGGGTGTGACGTAGACTTGAACGACCTCTCGTCCGGCCTCACTGCCAATATTGCTGACTTTCACTCTGCACATCAGCTTTGACGGCGCTGACTCACTCTCAACCACTGTCGCCACTAAATCCGTATATTCAAATTTCGTGTACGACAAGCCGTGGCCGAATGGCCATCTGACGCCAGTTAAATCAGGGTGACGATAACCCAGCTTCAAACCCTCTTGGTAATTGATGGTGACACTTCCATTGGCCGACTTAACGGCAGGGAAGTGTCTGAAACTGGGCGAGTCCTTCAGAGTCTTGTACCATGTGGTGGCAAGCCGTCCACTCGGATTTACTTGCCCAGTCAGAATGTCGGCCAATGCATTCGGCCCTTCCTGGCCGTAGAAGTGTGCAGCCAATACCGCATCCACATCATCAACGAACTCACTGACATCAATCGGATTGCCAGAGTGGAGAACCAAAACTGTCCGTTTCGATGCCGCCGTCACAGCTTTAATAAGAGCTGTCTGGTTAGCTGGCATTTTAATGCTCTCCAGATCGAATCCTTCGGACTCATATTGGCCATCTCGCCCGGCAAAGATGATCGTGGTGTCGGACTCTTGAGCCAGCTTTGCCGCATCGGCAATGGCAGCTTCCTCTGAGTAGGTCTCTTCGAAACAGAGGGTGACCGCATAGGGAGTGGGTTCGCCAATAGTGACCCTGTCACGGGATTTCATTGACAGCAGAATGTCATAACACTGACCGCCAATCAAAGCCACTTCAGTACGAAACTCTAAGAGGGCGTGGTTAAACAGAGTTTGTTCAGTGGTGACATCAGGCTGCATCCCTGAGAGGACTTCTTGGCCATTGACAAGAAGTGAAAATGTTCCAGTAGCACGGACCGCGAGTGTATGCTTTCCGGTGCTAGGTGAAGTTAATTTCGTAGTCATTGTTAGATAGGAGCCAGGGATCCTGAGACCAGGTTTCAAATCCCCTAGCATCCATACAGTGGCCTTTTCTAGGTATTCTTTGAAGATGGGCTCTGGATTATCATCGTTGTAGTACCGGACGTGCACGCCAGCCTGCCCATTCTCAGCCTGGAGAAGCTCTTTCGATGCGATGGGAATAACACGGCGCGTACGTACGCCGGGCGAATGGCCGATGGTGAAAGATTCCCCAAATGCCCGCTGTATGGTATTCAACGGAGAGAGCCAATATTGCGGATTGCAAGATGCACTTCCGCCTCCCGTAACCACAGGTCGCTGAGCGAACTCGCCAATGAGCGCAATCTTTGGGGGTTTGATCGGAAGAACGCCTTTATCATTCTTTAGAAGAACTATACCACCAGCTGCGAGGTCTCGAATGACCTTGATTGTTTCTTCGCTCGGCTCGGAAGCCTCAGGCTCGTTGCGATGGCTGGGTTTGGTTCTTTCGCGGACGTCCAGCATTCTAGTCACACGTGCATCGATCTCTTCCATAGTGACCTGACCAGATTTGACTGCTTCAATGAGCCTGCCACTCCGATAGATTGGGAATGGCATCTCAAGATCAAGTCCGGCTTTGATGGGCTCGACCGTAGCATGGGTTCCAAACCAATCTGACATGAAGAATCCTTTATATCCCCAGTCATTCCGTAAGACATCCATCAAAGGCTTGTTCTGTGAGCAGAACTCGCCGTTTACCTTGTTATAGCTGTGTTTGTTTAGTAAACTGTTCTTGGATGTGGAGTTTTCCCAACTGACGCCATCATTAACCCCACGGGGTCACAAGTCCGTAATAGGTGCTGCCACGCACCGAGATATATTTCTCGAATTGGTCGTGCATTCACAGACATGTCCACATTGTAGTAATGACGCAAATACTCTGAGTCGTTGCAAACTAGGTGCTTTGGAACGGACCCTACTCCTGCTTTCTGTATGCTGTTGACAATAGCACCAGCAAGCTGACCAGAGAGCAAAGGATCCTCGCTAAAGCACTCGAAGTTTCGGCCGCCTCGAGGATCGCGGTGGATGTTGATGGTAGGTCCAAGGATAAATTGTGCGCTCTTCATGTGAGCTTCAGGCACAAGTCGTTCGCCCATCTTTGCAAGCAGCTCAGCGTCCCAGGTTGATGCCAGGCAGGTTGTATTTGGAAAGCATGCCGTTGACATGTCGCTGTCATGAGCCGCAGGTCGAACCCCGTTGATTCCGTCGCTGGTCTATGCATATCTTAGCAACGATTGCACATGTTTCTATTTGATGTGATGGTCTTACAGCAAGTTGGGCAATGTCGAGTCGTGGGATGCCTGGTGTTGTCCTGAAGTCGATACCAGATAGGAGTGAAACTTTCTCCTCCAGCGTAAGCTGGGGGAGCAGCGCCTCAGTCGCCATTGTGCGTTACTCGGTTTTTAGCAGTAACAATCATCACAAAGAGCATTCATCATCGGTGTAGGACCTTCCTCCATATAGCCGATATTCTCCAATCATTCTTCGGGTTAAGCTTCGTTTCAGGGATTTTCACGTGGTGTCAGGGGCTATCGGGAATTCCGGACACTTCGGATTGGCCGGAACCCTTCAACGCTAGTGGGTGCTCCTCAGCTTCGGGAACGACCCCCAAGCCGATGCAAATAAATCTTTGGCTTTTTTCCCCCTGGTGGTTTTATTCGGATTACGGCGGCTACAATCGCTTCTTGCTTATATGGGCTACTGTGAACTGTAAATGGAGGTAATTTTATGGTGAAGTGCGGCTCACGGCTTGGGATTCAAGTTATGCAGCTGTGCACAAAAAGATCTTATCAGTTGTGCATCCCATAAGAGAACTACCCTTTGCACAACGAGTCGTACTTCCGGTACGTACTTCCGCGGTCTGGTCTAGCCAGCACGGAACTCCCATGAAGGGTTCGCCACGGAGTTTCCGGTATAGCACTAAGGGACTAGTATTCCTCTGAGTTAGTGCTGCGTCTGGAGCATGCTGCTGAGAATAGTAGTATGTCATACTGCTCGGCACATTTCGAACAGTGGGACCGAAGACGACGACGAAGTTCGTGCTGCGAGTGATGTGTGCGCATGGGGCATATCGGGCAGGCGTTCTTGGTTGGACCTCCTTGCACTGTGCACTTTGGGGGCACACCCAACGGAGCCTCGAGATAGGATGTAGGTGCCTGAGAAGTCCAGACGTTTGAAGTTAGGGGAGTAGAGATGAATGTCGCATCTGTAGACACCCGAGCTTTTAGTGAAGTTCGAGATTGATACAGACTGTAGATGTTTTCACCAATATAAATTCCATTCATCTCATGCTATCGATATGAGAACAGACTTTCACAATCTTCATTCACCAACAGCGTTTCAGACGCTTAGCCAATGCCCAGACAGCAACTGCAAAGACCATTGCGGCACCGTCGAAGAAGAGGAGTGGCAGATTTACCACAGGGTGGACGAATGCAACCTCCAGGCACTCAAGTCGCTTGATGACTTCGCCCCTAACTCGCCACATAAGAATATGACAGCCTGACAGGCAAGTCAGCTGCCATGAACAGCAACACATATTGAGTATTCTGATTGGGATCACGGTTCTGGCATGTAAGCTTGAGTGATTGGATAATTTGGAGCACTAAGCTTCAAGTGAGCCATGCAGACGGATTATTGTAGCAGACACAGGATCTTGTTGGCGACAGAAAACCCGGCCTATAAAAGGTGTACCGTGCGAGCGGAAGATGAAGACAATAACGAATGGCAGAAACTGTGAGCGGTATGAATGAGTCTGCACGCATATCCGATCCGTGTTAGAGATCTCGCTTGTTGATTTCAATAACTATTCATGAAATAGCAGCATAAAAAACCCCAAACACGCCGCAGACGACTCTCATACGTCCTTTAGTGGCTTGAAGTATCAATACTCTTCAACATCACTAAAGGTTTTATAGGGAATAGGCAGAGCAACGTCCAATTTACGGACGCGATCGGGCCCATATATGTCAGCTTTCTGTATGGCAACATATGTTAGTGGGCTTGCGGATGGCAAATAGTGTGCGTAACAACTAACCTTCGTAGCCGGCTCATCTGGCGTAGGCATAAAGACTGCCTTCCCGTCGTCACCGAAATAGGCCAAGTCCTGTAGGGTTTTCGTCAGTTTCTTTTACATTGCAAGTCAGGTACGTGAGGGCTCAAGTTAACTTTTTCAAAGGCGACTTGGTTCTTGGCTGCAAATGTAATCCAGTTCTCGCTGAACGGAGCTCGCGAGACCTCCAGACACCTGAAGTGCCAGATCTTCCACACGCCGTCCTGTTTCAGGAAGTCCAACCCATACTGGCCTGTTTGCTCTAATTAACGTACGAAGTACCACCATGGACAATCAGTTATCAACTTACACCATACCCAATGCGTCCAGACACGCTTACCATCTACATTCTTGTCGACAGGTTCATAGAGATTCTCGGGCATTGCGCCGACGTTGGCCGGGTCAGCCAGGCCAGACTCCAGGCCCGCCATGAGCCAGAAGCCCTTGGCCGTCTGGCCATCCTCAGCCACCTCAATGAGTGGGGTTGTCGTCTCGTGTAAGATCAGTTTCCCCTTGGGTGAGGGCCGCCCCGAGTGGTATGCCATGACGCTGTCGTAGTCCGTGTACACACCAACATTGGTATACTGCGCGTGAATGCCTGGCGTCCCACGCTTCACCCACAACGGCTTGATCTGCTCGTCTTCAAAGACGTTGTGCAGGTGCATGTACTTGCTAAAGACATTCTCCACAGCGCCGCGGTCGTAAGCCTAGTTGGATCCACCACTATGTAAGACTTAAGCGACTCTCTATAAAGGCATTATGTGGAACTCACCCGCTGGGCAAGCCGCTCAGCAGCGACAACACGCGCCTCCAGCGCTGCGATAGTATCAGCAGACATGTTCGTACGGAATAACTTTTTCGAAGCAAGACTCAACTGAGAACGTGATATGCAATGTCCAGGCGCGAGCAGTATATCTCGAGTTATACAGTTAGTGTAGGAGGTGCCCCACACTACTATCGGCAAGATGCTACCGCTTCCCGAACCGAACAGACCGAGCCTGCTCCCTCCCGAACCACCCTTCAGGATCCCCGCATACTCGCGTCGGAATAGTTATTCTCATTGTGAATACGGCATAGTGCTCTGCGGGGTGACCAATAGTAACAAACCCTCGTCTCCGTACCCCACGGGGTAGCACATACGTGGGGCCCCGATGGCTGATGGCGAAGCTGACCTTCGGTGGGGTTCCGTTCCTAGGCATATCGTCAACAAGGGACGACCCAGGAAGCTGTTTCTCTTTTGGTTGCCAATTGTGCGTGAGTTTGATTTTGAAAATTCAGTGCCTCGGGGTACCACAGCCAGCCCGCCAGTCAGAGATTGTCGCGTTTGTACTTGAATTTCTGTGACGATGGCGAAGGACGACCTTCCGGTCGATAGTTGGACGGAGCATGTGCCGGAGGCCAGTACGAGTAAGACGGATCAGCACATCGAGGGGAATGCGCTGCTCGTGGACAAGCATGGAAAAGTGCGTCGACTCCCGGTGCCATCAAGCGACCCGAACGACCCCTTGAACTGGAAGCGGTGGGAAAAGTATGCGGTCATCTTCTGCTGCTGCTGGTTCTGTAAGCAAACCCCATGGGGGGAGTTCACGTCTCGAAGCCTTGTACTGATGAACCAATCTCATTGCAGCTGTCATGAGTCTCGCACTCGCAGGTGGACTCGGTGCAATTCTGGACGTATTCTTCGCCCTATACGGGCCACAGGGCTATGATGCCAGCGACATTACCCTACTGTTGACACTGCCATCGCTTTGCATCGGACTAGGTATGGGGAGCTATACATTACGACCCAAAACCAGACAGTTTCCAGACTGACCTCCTTGATATGACAGGAAACTACATCATCCTGCCCTTATCCCTAGCCTTTGGACGACGGCCCATCTTTCTTGTCTCGACCGTGATCCTGCTGGGAGCGACGATTGGCGCGGCTGCACAAGATAGCTACAATGGACATCTGACAGCTAGAGTGATTCAAGGCCTTGCGACTGGAGCCTCCGAGTCTCTTCTGCCCCTGATGCTGACCGAGGTCACCTTCCTCCACGAGCGCGGGCAGGTGTTTGGCCTCTACTGGATGACACAGAGCATATTCAGTAGTCTGCTCAACCTGGCCAGTAGTTATGAAGCCGCAGCGCTCGGCTGGCGCTGGTATTACTGGATCTTTGCGATAACAGTGGCAGCCGGGCTCGTTTTCGCGGTCTTCGGCGCCTTTGAGACAAAGTTCAGTCGGCCAGCCACCAGCCTCGACGGATGTGTGTGCTACACCGATGAGTTCGGTGTCGCGCATGTTATTCCCGACAACGAGGCTCAAGAGTTCTTGGATCGCATGGGGATCCAACTGCCAGACGACAACGCCGCTGAGACTCCACGAGTCAGGACCGCATACGGGCAGAAACTGAAGCCATGGTCGAAACCACATCCCCAGCCAGCCCGCATGGTTGTCATGTCGTGGGTGAGAATGGCGTCGAGTCTCACCTCACCGGCCATTCTATATGCCGTCCTGATTAGCTCCATAGCCCTTGCCTGCTCTATAGACATTTCCTTGACCTACAACACGGTGCTGCTGGGCTACGGGTGGCAACCGAAGGATATTGGACTCATCAACCTAGGTGCCGTCGTGGGGGCACTCATTGGGACTGCGTACTGCTCGACATTTGGGGAGTGGCTGGTGATCCGAATGGCGAAGAGAAACCGCGGCGTTCATAAGCCAGAGCATCGTCTGTTGGTCTTGGTGATCCCTGGCATCCTGGGCATAGCCATGCTAGTCATGTATGGCTACACCGCTGTGGGTGCGAAGAGCTACTGGGGCGCCGTGCTAGGCTGGACATTCTTCCAGACCACCTTTGTCTGTGTCTTGATCGTGTCGACTACCTTTGCTGCCGAGGCATACCCCAAGCACCCGGGGCCCGCGTTGGTGGTGGTTGTTGGCACCAAGAACGTGGTCTCTTTTGGAGCCACTTTCGGGTTTACTCCTCTCATGGCTTCTCTGGGTAGCATGAACGGGGCGTTCAATGTGCTAGCTGGCATCTTTGGTGCGATTTTCGTTCTGGGGCTGCCGGTATACGTCTTCAACCCCAGGTGGAGAGAGAAAATATCACAAATGGAGCATAAACGGGGAGTCGAAGGAAGTGATTAGATGCGGTTTGTTGGGGCTGATAGCTAATAGCTAATACTATGGGCACTTTTTGGAGAGTCCAGAGATCGATACGGCCAAAAGGGGAAGCAGCGTAACGCCTTAGCACCAAATAGTATTCATTTTACTGGTAGGGCTAGTGCGAGTCTTTCTTAACTTCAGCAAAGATAGTGGGTTTGAATGTGTGCCCAGTAGGAATGAGTCTCCAATCAGATTCAACGGGCGATCAATGTACCTATCCATATACGCTCAATGAGGAGAAGGTTGACTGGTCAGATGGCCCTAGGTTCTCGGCAACTCGGGCGGCCGTGGAGTTGGCGGAGAAAGTTCTAGCTAGCGGGCGGGTTTCTAACAGGCGACACATGATTGGCCGCACTTGTTATGCAAGGGCCCAAAGGCGCGATGGCAAGCCGAAGCCGAGTCTCCAAGGGGGCGAATTGGGCTACCAAAACCACCGGTCATACCGACTGACTTGAGTTGCTCTTTTTTTGTCTCTCTCCACGACTTCTTTAAAAAAAAATCCCGTTGCGTATCCATTGCTTGCCGTGACCAGCAAAACCCCAGATATCCATACAGTTCTAGTTTATGGTTTTCTGTTGCGTGTTTTAGCCGTCGTCTGTGCGCTGCTGCCGTGAACTGTTCCTTCGGCATCCTCGAACAAAAATTCGGTCTCACCTCATCTTCAGCCCAGCGGTGTGTAGACTTTCGCAGCTACACCTCGTCCGTCGCGCCAAACTCCATTGATCGATCAATCGACCCACGACCGCTGTCCTCGACGTCTCCAGCATGTCGTTCTCCAGCTTGGTACAGGACCTCTCCATCCGCGAGGGTGGCAACGCCCCGCGCCGCTCGCGGCCTGTCCCCTCGGTCTCGACCATCGACGACCGAGCGTCGCACATTTCCAGAAACACCTACGCCAGCACTGCTGCCACCAGCGTGAGCATCGCCGGCGACATCTCCAGCCAGCTCCATGGCGGCTATCACCACCCTCTGGCTCGCGCCTGGCAGGCCGAGCGACAGCTAACCAAGGTGCGTGCGACCGGGAGAAATCCGTACTTGACTGTACGGCGTGGCACACTTGTCATATACTGACCTACGATGCTACAGTCAATGCTCATCTACCCCCTGTTTATATCGGACGACGAGAACGACGAGACACTTATCCCGTCCCTGCCCGGCCAGTACCGCCGAGGTCTCAACAAGCTGGTGCCCTTCCTCGAGCCCCTGGTTCACAAGGGATTGCGATCCGTGATTCTGTTCGGCGTACCTCTGAAACCAGGCTCCAAGGATGCGCTTGGAACGTCGGCCGACGACCCCAAGGGTCCTGTCATTCAGGCCATCCGCCTGTTGAAGCAGCGATTCCCCCAGCTCTTCATTACGGTCGATGTCTGTCTGTGCGAGTACACCTCTCACGGCCACTGCGGCATTCTACGGGACGACGGCACACTTAACAACCAGCTTTCGGTCGATCGCATCTCTGATGTCTCTGTCGCCTACGCTCTGGCCGGCGCCCACTGCGTCGCGCCCTCCGACATGAACGACGGCCGCATCCGCGCTATCAAGCTCAAGCTCATCGAGGAGGGAATTGCCCACAAGACTTTGCTCATGTCCTACGCTGCAAAGTTCTCGGGCTGTCTCTATGGTCCATTCCGTGACGCGGCTGGCTCTGCGCCCTCGTTCGGGGACCGCAAGTGCTACCAATTGCCTCCCGGTGGCCGTGGCCTCGCCAGGCGCGCCATTGTGCGTGATATTGGCGAGGGTGCCGACATCATCATGGTCAAGCCCGCCAGTCAGTACCTAGACATCATCAGTGACGCAAAGGAGCTCGGGAAGGATCTTCCCGTTGCAGCCTACCACGTCAGTGGGGAGTATGCTATGGTTCACGCGGCGGCCAAGGCTGGTGTTTTTGACCTGAAGACCATGGCTTTCGAGGTGACTGAGGGCATCCTGCGAGCCGGTGCCACAATTGTCATCAGCTACTTCACTCCCGAGTTTCTTGACTGGCTGGACAACTAGAGCCAGGTCTCGTTTACTTATGCATGTGCTTTGAAATCAGCGCAGAGGAGTTTGGCGTCCCGGATTAAAATGTATTTATTTTTATGGCCGAATGACGAAATGGATGAAAATTTTACTGGCTCATATCGTACGAATGAACCGCATTGCATGTATAATAGACTACTATATCAATACCACCGTCGTGCGTCTTGTGACACGAACGTTTCGTCGAGGAATCCGCTTCCCTACCGCCGTATCAATGCATCCGTTGTGGTTCGAGGGATGGGCCAAACAGCCAAAGAAGGCTGTCTCGTTTGCATCAAAACGTTGGCATAAAGCTTGCTGTTGCGCCAAGTCCTTTCCCAGGCTTGCCCTTACATACCAAGACGCCCAAGTGTTTCCTGTATCCAAATCTAGAACAAAACCTGGAAATAGTTGCCGAATGGCCGGAAAATGACAAACACCAAAGGAGATGACGGGTCGACGGCCAGCTGCGAGAGTGGTCGAGATGCCACCGCGCACTGGCCGCCACCCGTGCACCGCAGCTAGCCAGCTATTGCCAGCCATTGCCAGCCAGGCCATCTCGATAGTCGCATGGGTCTACTGTATGTACCATGGTAACTTACTGCGAGTTATCCATCATGGTGAGCACCCAATCGGGAGACCCACACGGGCATTGTTTCAACCTCTCCAAGCATCTCTCATTCTGGAACGTCCCAAGTCGGCCATGCCTCGACGTGGAGCGTGCAAAATGAGCCCACGACTCGGCCTGTATCAGCCAGCGGTCGCGGATACCAAGCTTTTCGGGGTCCCCTGCTGATCTGCTCTGTTGATGCCAAAGGGAGATCTGATCGGCCGGCCACTCGAAACCTCGCTTGCATGGGGTGACCCAGTCGTGCCCAGTTTGGGGCTCCAACAGCCGTGCTCCTCAGCCGGCTCGCCAGCCAGCTTTCGCCTCACCTGTGGCCCTGTCACAACAGCAGATCCAACGCTCCCATGCGCGACGACTGATCTCCGTCCCTGGGGCTCGGGCGCTGCAGGAGATAATTATGCTTACCTTGCGGGCTGCTCGGTTTGGACAGCCGTACGACGATCGTATTTGCGCAGCATCTTTATCGCCCGAGACATGTGCGGCTCCCCCACAATCCACGATGGCATGCCGCATGGGGAAGTTCTGCATTTTGTTATCGACTTGCCGTATGCGCGAGCCGCCCACGTAATGGGTTGTCGTAAGTCAGACGCTCTACTATGCCTTAATACTTTATAGTTTTCGAGGTCCTAGGGGAGCTCATATGTTGAAAACGTTGGACTCGTGGCCATGACGGTGGGAATATGAGAGGGCGCTTCCTCATGGTTTAATTGGCTTGTTCAATCTGAAACCAATACTGCTGTGGCTGGCACCACCAACAACAACTGCAGGCCAACAACAGATCAGATCACCCAACTTGCTCCACGGCCGCCCCACGCGGGTTGAGCATTGAGCTCGGTTCCAGTCTTGGTCTTGGTGTCTATGTGACCGGCAAAGTTGCCGAGTGCTGTGTCCCGGTGGCCCTTTTTACTCTTCTGGTTTCCTTCCCGTCTGTCTGTTCCTCTCTCCATGCAAGCAATATAGTATTCGAGGCGGCGGGCTGAGTCGATGATATCCTCCTGCGGAACGAAAGACAACCCTCCTTTGACCCCCATTGCCGGACAATGAATGGATTTGCCCCCTCGAGGCTCTCCCTCTCTCACGAGGAGAAGCTCATCCTGATCGAGGAGAGGTCGCTATCCGATGTAGAGAGCGAGAGCGGCCGGGTGGATCTGGATTCGCGGTACTCGAAACCGCAATGGATGAACAACGTGGGAGTGTACTGTCGAAGCTCACGGCTCTCATCATGGACATCAACATTACTACGGGTCGCGATATTTCTCCTCCCGAGCTTCGTCCAGCACAGATTCTCACATGAAAGAGCTAGGAGCGACAGAGTCGGGCCAACAGCATATCTCGACGGTCTCCGAGGACTGGCGGCTCTGTTTGTCTTCTTCTGCCACTACTTCTACACCGCGTTCAGTATAGCCGACGGGTACGGAGCGAACGGCGGCAACTACATCTTCTGGAAGCTCCCGTTCGTACGCCTTCTATACAGCGGACCCTCGATGGTCTGTCTCTTCTTTGTCATATCGGGCTACGCCCTGTCCTTGAAGCCTCTGAAGCAGATCCGCAGTCGGTCCTTCGATGGCTTCGCCAACACCATGTCTTCCTTTGTATTCCGACGCGCCTTTCGCTTGTTCCTCCCGACCGCGATATCAACCCTGATGGTGGTCGTCCTCCTTCAGCTCGGAGTCTACGAGAGGACCCGGGACTTCGCAAACGACAAGCATTATATTCGCAACGTGGTAGAAACGCATCCGCTGCAGGCCGAGAGCCTCAAATGGCAGCTACACCACTGGGCGTCGGAGATGTTTGACTTTATTCATGTCTGGGGCTGGGAGAAGTTTGGAGGCTCCACCATGTACGACGTGCACCTGTGGACGATCCCCGTCGAGTACCGGTGCTCCATGATGCTGTTCTTGGTGCTATTCGGGCTCGCCCGACTCCGGACCGGCGTCCGGTTCTTCTGCCTGGCCGTCATCACGTGGTTCTCGCTGCGCAACGACCGCTGGGAGATGGTCCTGTTCCTGGCCGGCATGGCCCTTGCGGAGATGGATCTGATCCGCGGCGTCCACAACCAGCCGCCGCCGCAGGCCTTGACGAGCCCCGTGCTGCCGCTCTCGGAGAAGCCGAGCCACAAGCCGCGCGACCCGAAGCGGCACCTGTGGATCGCCCTCTCCATCCCCGCCATGTACCTCATGTCGCAGCCCGACACGGGCACCGAAGGCGTCCCCGGGTGGCAGCTCCTGGGGTCCCTGATCCCCGAGTACTTCTCGGACAAGTACCGGTACTGGCAGATGTGGGGCGGGATCCTGTTCGTCTTCTGCGTGGCGCGGTCGCCGCCGCTGCAGCGCGTTTTCACCACGCCCGTGGTGCAGTACTTTGGCCGCATCAGCTACGCGCTCTACCTGATGCACGGCCCCGTCATCCACACGGCCGGCTACATGGTCGAGCGCTGGGCCTGGTCCGTCACGGGCACCGACGGGGCCGCCTACACCCGGGGCTTCATGCTCGCCAGCGCCTTCAACATCCCGCTCGTCATCTGGGCCGCCGACGTCTTCTGCAGGGCCTTCGACGTGCCCACGGTCAAGTTCGCCAAGTGGCTGGAGGGCAAGTGCTCGATCAAGGAGTAATAGGGTCGACCGGCTGTTGTAGCAGCCAGCCGCGACAGATTGTATATATACTACGGCACCAGCGGGTGTAGCACAACGTATGTAAAGAAATGCTCTTGGCGAGAAAGATGTCGCTCGGCATGCATATAGCTTGGATATACCGAGGATTTGGTCTATCACACAATGGCATAGTCTCAGAGGTTCGGCGTTCGCGGTCTGGTCTGGTCTGGTCTGGTCTGGTTTGTTTGGTTCTCTATCATGGCACAATTGGTACTCCACGCACGGCGTTCCATGGGTTAGAAATGGGCATCAAGATAACTGCATCAAACGAACGATTTTCAAAGCACGACGAAGTAATAACTAGTCTCTTGATGCTCTTTCTCCTCTCTCTCACGATTGCCTACACTTGTTGAGCCTGTCGAGTCAGGTTTGACAGCCCGTGTAACGCAGCTAGCTGTGTGCTGTACGGGTGTATCAACTCGCCCAAATAGGGGCGCAACTCAGGCGTCCTCAACGACCGAGATATGTGGGGACGGCCCACTAGCGGAACGTTTCACAACCCCAGCCCGGGGGGCTCCACGGCCCACTCTATTCACCTATTCCGTCGCAGCGTTTGCCGCTCCACCAAGCCGGGCAAGCCGGGACTTTCCCAAGGTTAACACCAGCACAGTCTCCCGTGTGAGATACAGTAGCCATGGGCAGTGAGTTTAAAGGTTGTGGCTTTTCTCTGTAGGGGGTCTAGGTAGTCTATCTATTCATAGCGGAAAGACTGTGGCGTTACGCGTATGCCTGTCGTTGCGGATTAATCACCGTGATGGTATGCCGTGGTCGCCTCGTTACTATGCATACAGTTCGGGGGCTCTATGTCCCATGAGTACATAGGTAGGGAGAAAGCAGGGTGGGTGTTTCCATTAATGGCCAAGGCTCGGACCGCAATGGCAAGTTTGTGACGAAAAAAAGATGGGATGGATTGTTCAATAGCTGGTTCTTGTGAGTGCCGTGCGTCGCGTGGCTCAAAGTCTATGGTGGTCGTCAACTGAGACCCGGCTTGCCATGCTTTCGAACCCCTCCACGATCTTGAGCACGCACAGTCACCACAAACTGTTCACAGCTGGAGAAGCGTCGAGTCTCGTTCGTTCCACAAACTCAATTCGTTGTGCTAGTTCTACCATTGTACGACTACGGTCTTGACTGGCACGGCTACCGCTTGAGCCTGATCTGACCTTTCCTCCCGACATGACACCTCGTCATGGAAAGTCTATCAATCGTGAAGCCGTTCGCCACATGTTGTTGCGTACTCCAGCACATCCCCCCTCGATCGCAACGATCGCCGAGCCCGGGCTCTGATGGAAAGGCGCCGCAGCAGCTCTTCATGAGCAAAGTCAAAACCCCCTAAACGCAGACGCCGTTTTTCTGTCTTTCACCACCGATGTCTATGAACCGAGAAAACCCCACTAAATGGCAAATGAACCGCCACCGTGAATGACAGCTCGCGCTGCACGTCGAAGAAATAAACTGACATGGATCCCTCCTCGTCTCCACGTCTGATCTTGCAGTAGCGAGAGGGCAAAATCCTTCAGGTGCTTGAAGAGTTTTGCTTATTTCTTCTTACCCTTACCCTTGCCCTTTGTGGCCGAGGTCGTCGACGCTACGCTGGAGGCGCGCGACGAGGGCGAGTTGGCTTTGCTGCCCTTGACGTTATCGAGGGCCTTGTTCTAAACAATAATTAGTGTCTTGATATTTTTTGAAAATGCGTTATCGATGTGACTTACCTTGGCAGCCTTGGACTTTTTCTTGGATGGAGCCATGCCAAGGAGGCTATCCTCATCGTCCTCATCATCGTCCGCTTCACGCTTGCCTTTGCCGTTGACGCCATTCTTCATCGGGTGGATGTCTTCGAACTCCTTTACGATGGTGGTGAGCAGTGTGGTACAGCGTCGAGAGAGCTCGACAGGGGTACGGCTGAGGAAAAACCAGTCGAAGCGGAAGAGCGGGCTGTCATGGATCTCATCACGCATACGCTCGTACAGGTTCTCGGAGTCAAGGCCGTACTTGTCCAGGAGCACAAGGAGGAAGCGGTCTTCCTCCTCGTTGTAGACCTTCTTATTCGTGGTCGACACGGAGTAGTTTATCTTCATCTGCTGAAGCGGGACACGGTACTGCTGCATCTTCTTGCGGAGCATCTTACGTTGGTGCTCCGTCTTGCTTCGACGCTCGTCACCAGCCTCGATAACGGCCAGTGACTTTTCATGCTCTGCAATCTCGGTGTATCTCTGCCAGAAGACCTTAGCATAGGCCTTGATCTCCGCCGGATTCTTGCTGTCGATCTCGTCGGCGATCTTCTCGTAGTTGGTCCTGCCATACTTGGCGGAGCCGTTGATGAACTGCTGATAATCACGGCGGTTCCAGTCACCGAAACCTTGCAGTGACAGCTTGGCTTTCTCTTCCTGCTCTTCCTCGGTCAAGGGTGTTGCATTGTCGATCTCCTGCTGCTCGGCGTCTCGTTGTGCCTCGCGCTCAGCCAAGTCCTCATCGTCGCCATCAGCGACAGGGACCTTGTAGCCAATCTCCTTGCGGTAATATGCTGTCTCACGATCCTGCAGTTCCTGCAGTCTGGAGGGGTAGAACTGGTAATCGTGTACGGGAACCTGCCGAGGTGCTCGCGGAGCTTTTGGTTTCGACTCGGCCTTGCCACTGTTGCCGTAAATAGCCTGTCTGTAGAACTTGTCGACGGAGTAGGACTGCTCCTTGCGCTCTCGCTTGGCCGGGTTGATCCATGGCATGACAGCGTCCTTCTTCTTGCCTCCAAACTTCTCGCCATTCCATTCGTAAGCAGACTCGGAGGTGAACTTCTGGAGGTCGTCGAGACCGAGCTTCTCGTATTTGGCGTTGATTTCCTTGGTGCGGTTCTCTCCCTTGGCAAGGATAGCATCGATATCCTCATCGTCGAGGTCTGCCCCCTTGGCCGCCAAGCCGGTCGCACCCTTGGTCTGAAAGACGTTCTGCGCGCCGTGCTGGATCATACTCAGCAGCTCGTCCTTCCCGGCTGGTCCCTTAGCTCCCGGGTGGGCACGGCCTTGCTGAATGACAAGCTGATCGAGTCGCAATTTCTGGGCTGCACGCTCGAGAACTTTCTCTTCGATGGCGTTTTCGGTAACGAACCGATATACCACGACTTGCTTCGTCTGGCCGATTCGGTGAGCTCGGTCCATGGCTTGGAGATCGGCCTGAGGATTCCAGTCACTGTCGTACAAGACAACGATATCGGCAGAAGTCAGGTTGATACCCAAGCCACCAGCCCTGGTCGTGAGCAAAAAGATGAACTTTTCGGAGCCAGGCTTGTTGTACTCGTCGATGGCAGCGATTCTGTCTTCGTGGGCGGTTCCACCATCGATGCGGCAGTATTTGAACTCTCGGAAAACACAGTAGTCCTCAAGAATATCCAGCAGACGACTCATCTGGGAGAAGATGAGGACACGACTGCCCTGTTTCTGCATTCTCGACAGAAGCTTGTCCATGAGCGCCATCTTGCCAGAGTTGAAAACCAGATGCTCGTCAGTCGTATAGGGTGGACCAGGCTCGGCGCCTTCGAACAAATAAGGGTGGTTACAGCACTTTCGGAGCTGCATAACAATGTTCAACAGACGCGTCTTGGACTCTCGCTTGCCACCAGCACCGTTGACCGCATCGATATCCTTCTCCAGAATCTTCTGGTACCATTTGACCTGCATTTCAGACATGCCAATGTACAGATTGACCTCCTTCTTGGGAAGCAGGCTCTTCTCCACGTCGGCCTTGACACGGCGAAGCAAGAAGGGGCGCAGGACGCGGTGAAGTTGCTGCACGACGGTGTCCTGATCTTGACCCTGGCCAGAGAACCACTGGTCAAAAGCCTCCGAGTCACCAAAGACATCGGGTAGCAAGAAGTTAAGTAAGGCCCAAAGCTCGTGCAAATTGTTCTGCAGGGGCGTTCCGGTGATGAGCAACCGGTTGCGAGAGTTGAACATTCGGATGACCTGAGACAGGGAAGACTCCTCGTTCTTGATGCGGTGAGCCTCGTCGATGATGATGTACTCCCAGGCGAACTTCTTCAGATGCGACTTCTCGCGGAGGATCATTTCGTAACTCGTGATACAGACGTCAAACTTCTCATCGACGAGGCGCTCGTTGATGAGAGCGTGTCGCTCGTCCTTGGCACCCTGCAGCACCAAAACATTCACCTCGGGCGTCCACCTCTCAAATTCGCGCTTCCAGTTGTCGAGGGTAGACTTTGGGACTGCGACAAGATGGGGGCCCTTGATGTCCATGATGTGGCGCAGATAGCCCAGGAAGGAAATGGTTTGCAGCGTCTTTCCCAGACCCATCTCATCGGCCAGGATACCGGAGATACCGTTTTCGTGCAGTGAAATCATCCAGTTGAGACCAGCAATCTGGTAGTCCCTCATGACTCCCTGGATGTAGTGAGGGGTCTCGCGGAACACGGTCTCGGCTGAACCTCCTTGCCTCTCGTCCTTGAGGAGCTCTGCATCTTCTTCGGCCTCGGTACGGCGCACTCGGCCGGTGTTCGCGCCACCTTGTCGGGAACCCTTTCTCTTGGCCTTCTCGGCCTCCTCATTCTGACGATCAATCTCGACCATGATGTCGCGGATCTTGGGGTTGGGGTTTGTCTCGATGAAATGCCTGAAGAGATCTGTGAGGCCCAGCAGATATCGGAATCTGCGGATGCTGTCATCTTCCTGTTATCCGCCAGGGTTAGCAAATGGCCTCCGGGTGGGAGGCGCGCATATCGCGTGGATTTCATATATGTCCCGTCGACAGTACGCCACCTTGACTATATGCAGATTGGGGGCGGGCTAGGGATTGACCGACCTTGGACTCGCCAAGCGCATCGTGCTTCTTGCCAAATATGCTTCGTCGTAGCAGGTTGGCCTCTGATCTCTTCTTGCGGCCGTCTACGGGGTCTCCGTTGACACTGCTGGCTGTGGTATTCGGGTTTGTGTCCGAGTCGCTGTAGTCGGGGGTCTCGTCAACCTGCTGGCGGGGTAGTTAGCACCTCTGTCGAGAGACCAGGACCGGGAAGAGAGGCTACGTGTAGCATGCCGTGCTACGTTTCGGGTAGGATTTACTGGCCGACCAGGGCAGCCGTTCGCGGAAAACCAGAAGCTGGGGACAGGACGTACCATCTCGTCTGCTTGCGACACGTCGGGGGCGTCGGACATTGACGCGTCGGTATCGACGGCGCTGGGCCGTGATCGAGGCGCCATCGTGTGCGTAGGCCGTCGCGTTCTGCGTTGTTGTGTGGGGTGGGTGCGGTGGTCGAGTATGTGGCTGTTCGGCGGGCGAGCACTCAACGCGACTCGAGACGCGACTGGTGTAAGTGGGCGAACGCGCTCGGGGAAAAAAGCGGTCGACTCGCGGCTGAGCGGCGTTCTTGATGCCCGGCGTGGTTCTGATGCAGGATCTGGCGAGAGTGCGACGTCGAGGCTGGGAGGGAGCTCGGCGGGCGTGGTGATGAAGGGGGGAGGAAAAGTAAGGCCCAGGGTGGGTGGACCTGCAGACGATAAAGTTGCGTGCGTTTGCTCTGCGAGACCCAAGGCCAGTCCCGGGACGCGGTTTCTACTGACGCGGGTCGTTAATTGGCTGCTCGGCGCGGATCAAGTTTTGGCCTCTCTCATCTTCTCGTCTACTTGCCCCATGCGTCTATTGGCATAGACGGGACCCAACTAACTTAGTAAACTCTTGACAACCCGCCGGACACGAACGAGTCTTACCCCACGACCAACGGCACCACCTGGCCACCTCGAAGAATGCAAGTTTCCATCAGCCCAAAGAGTGGATTATCTACGATTCCAGTCTGCATTTCAACTGCTCGCAATCTACGAGTTTCAGTCTTTTGCTTGATACCGCCTTTGCATCAGTATACTATTGGACTATACAACTCTCTTGGATGGTAACTAGTGACAAGAAGTCGAAAGCGCCACTGGGCAGTACATGCAGCTCGCGATTGTCCATGGCAGCTCGTGGAAGACATTTAGAGTATCTGGCGATCTGTATGGAGCATTTGGAGTCGCCCTTGTTGGCTTGACTTGGTTGCTGCCGTATCGTCACACTAAAGATGACGTTAGACCTCAATTAGGAAATCCTTCCTCGACTCTCAACACGGCTTGTCATGCGCTTGTCCAGAGACTCGATGTATGCTTCACACTATGGGAAATCCAGATCGAAACGACCTTGCGTAGTTCCCGAGGCTCGGGCCCTGATGGGGAGTGGGCATTGCCATGCTGCGTGAGCGTGCCCCTGCATGGCGCGCAGCCAATCAGAGCCCGCGATTCTACTATAGCCAGACTGTATAGAGAGATACCGTGCAGGACTTTGGTCAGCTGCTTTGCATGGTGAGTATGTTGGGGTTCTTGGGGTGCCGTTGCGCAAAGGCTGCCGAGCCGTGTACGGGACGTCGCGGGCGAGAAAAGAGGGCGGGCACGAAAACCTGCAATCGTGGTGGGCGTGGTTGTCTATCCCTTGAGATCCCCTCCAGGCGGAAACCATGCCTCCTTCGCCCATGTGGATGCACCAGTGGATACACCAATCAGAAGACGGCTTTCTTCAAGACCCCATCGCTTTTACGGATTCTGCCAGTCTTGTTTGAACTGGATTGAGAAATGGTGTTGCCCATTTGGTGAACGGCACCTGGTCGTTGCGCTTCCCGCTGGCGTTGGATGGTTCTCCCGGGGTGAGACCCCGGAACGGGAGTCGGCGGAAGCACGAGCCATGCGCAAATTCGGGACCCTCCTTGGGCGCAGACGAGGTGACGTGCAAACCGAAGGGAGAGCCACGGTTGACGGGGGGGGTGTGCACTAATGGCCCAAGGGAGCTTAGTGGCAGATCTATCGTGTGGCATCTGATTTCGGGTCGATGGGCTAAGCCCAGCAGGCCTACCTAGCTAAGGTTGCTGGTGAGCTGGCGGACAAGTGGGCAGGATTTTGCGTAGACGGACGGACGGACTGTGCTGTGGCAGAGGCAGCGCAGCACATGGCAATGGGCGGGAGTGACAATTGCCCATTGCCTATTGCCCATTCTGTCCACTGCCCACCAAGGGCAAAGGTCTTCTGGTCCCCATAGAATACATAGAATAGAATGCCATGGTCTCTGCGCTGGCCCTTCTTCTGCCGGCCAATAATGGCCAACAAGGTCAAAGCGCTTCCCCGGGCCTGATCTCATCGACGGCCGACGCAGCGCAACGCAACACAGCAGCAATCACATCGCAAGCTGCCGTCAGCTAACCCCATCCCATCCCATCCTATCCCACCCAGCCCATCGCTTCCGCTCCCCGTTTCTTCCTCTTTGTTATCTCCTCCATCAGCTGACGTGAAGCGACCCATCTGACTGACTGATCCCCCACCGACCCTCGAGGCATCGCTTCCTATTTCTTCGCCCTCTCCCTTGGCCCGCTCGTCGAGCCTCCCCTTTGCTCTCTTGGGGTGTCTGATCATCGTCGCCGCCGACCCGGGCACCTCACTCCGAACCCTCCAGAACCCGAGCCCACCACCAAGGGACCCAGCACCCAGGACAGGACCCATCATCCACCACTGGTCCAGAAGAGGCCCCCCCGGCCCACTTCGCACCCAAGAACCGAAAAAACCCCCACCAAACCACTGCGCAAAGTCGCTCGACCAACAGAGAACGGGAACGAACCCTCTGCCGTTTCCGACGTCAGCTCCCCAGCATCTTGCACCACGCACCACCACCAGGCATTCGACGCCCGTTTTCTTTTGTCCACGACGCACAACTTGGCTACGGCTGCATCCCTCCTCGCATTGCAGCTGCGCCCCCCTCGATCGCACCCGACAGCGACAGCATTCCACCACCATGGACCACCTCCGAGGCTCCTCACCGACAAAGACCTCGCCTCCCGGCAATGAGTCACCCGAGCAGCTGTTGGACGTCTTCAGAGCCGCCGCCCTCTCGGTCACAAAGCTCTACAAGACATCGGCCGCCGCCCAGAACAAGGCCCGCACAGACGGCTACCAGGACTGCCTGGAGGACCTACTGGTCTTCCTCGATAAGCACGACATTGGCCTGAGCGATGGAGAGGGCTGGCGGATCCGCCGCTGGGCCACCGAGCGGTTCGACCGCGAGGGCGTGACCCAGTCCATCGAGAGCGAGGACGAGGCCGACAAGAACGAGACAGTCTCGTCGCCAGAGATCCACCGATCCGACGGCACGCCACTCTCGACCGTCACCCAGCCCGAGCCCGAGATGAGGACAGATTCGGCCCCGCCGGCGCCTGTGCCTGAGCCCGCACCCATCCAGTCAGCAGCCGAGGCCGCCTCGACGGCGCCGCCTCAGCCCATCGTGGTTCCGACCCAGGACAACTTCACATTCCAGTCGTCCATGGCTTATCCGCAAGATACCGATCTTAGTATGGCCAACCTCGACCTTTCGGATTCGCGCACAAACCAAAATCTACCTCATCGCCACACTTCTCACTCGTTTCGCCCGCGGGGCACAAAAAGCGTACCCCGGGCCCGAGCTTCCCACCTTGGTCGAGGTGCTGGGCAGAAGCGTAAGATAAATATTGCCGAGATCTTCGACCTGGGAAGCATAGGAGGCAAGGACATATTCGGAGGTGGCAACGGAGGAGGGAAACGGTCTCGGCACACATGAGCATACGACACCTCAGCCCCTGCACACAAGGGCATGGTAGATGAGTTTGGAATCACGGACCACTTTCGATACCCAGCGACTAGATAGGAACACGGCGCAACTCGGTTCTCTCGCATTCAGGGTGGCATTTCACGGCATTGCATGGCATGGCATGGTATGGTATGGTACGGTACGGAGAGCAGCATTAGTGTGGAGTTCTTGTTTGCTACCCTTCTTCTTTCCCGGGTAAGCACCGATGGCGGTGGTCGCATCCGTGTCGGGTCCATGTTATAACACGAGGTCACGACTGCCAGCTTATAGCTGAGAGCATATTCTTACTTCTTCTTTCAACCACTATGTGGCTCCCTCACCCGGAGTCCGCAACGGGGGCAGCCCCTTTTTGCGATCTGTACATAGGGTCTTCTAGCCTTTAGCTTGACATCCAGAGCGAATACAGTAAAGTCCAAACAGCCACAGCCCTGGTTTTTCCGCCTGACACCAAACTCCGCCCTGAAAAGGCGTACCCAGCCACAATCAGCCAGTTTCTACACTCACCATAGCGCATGAGCTACATTCATCATCAGGCTACAAGGTCTCTAGAGATAGTTTGAACAGTCTCAGTCCCAGACGAACACAAAGTTTCTTGCATCTAATCTCGAAAGATCAGATTATCAAATCAAACCGCTTTTTTGCATTGTTCTCTCAGATAGCGTCACATATTCGTGGTTCGTTTAATGAAGCTTCATCGCCAAATTCTTCCAGTGAGCGATAGTTGTGCTAAGTGTCCTCCACAGCCCTGCGGCCAGGATGCTGGATGTTGGTGTATTCGGTGAGCAGGCAACCCAGCGCTGGGTACAGATCAATCCTCATACGCTTTCAGCTAGCTAACAAATTGTGCGCAGCTTTCGATGGGCAGCCCCCGGGCTACGGACAGCATGGGTGCGGAAAGTAGCCATTCCGCAAACTCGCCCGCAGTAGAAGCACCATCTGACCTGGACGCAGGCGGCGTGCAGAGGACCATTCTCTTTGGGGTCGCTTAAGCATTGAATGGTGTGCCTCTTCTACACCCAATTGGCGGACGAGAACCTGAGGCTCATGTAGTCACCTCAGCTGCGACGCCCCAGTTCGCTTGGCTGGCTTCACGTCAAAAGAGACCATTGGCCAAGGCAGAGCGAACAAAACGCCTTCGAGGGAGCCTTATCGCATCACGCAACTTGGGGCTCGTCCTCATTGCTTGTCTTTTCCTTATGTTCAGCTGCACTTCACTTTCACCAAACGCGCAACAAACGCGAATGTTTTCTATCACAATCGTCGTCTCTACCATGTTGATGGCCCCAGAATGGCTGAGGCAATAGGTATCGCAGCCGCGTGTCTGGCATTTGTAGAGGCGGCCAAGTTTACAATCACAACTATCGACAGATTTCGGAAAAGATCGGATACCGCTCTTGAGCATATCAACACAGTCCGCGACGAGGTGCGAAATTTGAGCAACGTTTTAGGCTTGATCCAGCGAAAAGTTTCTCTAGATAAGAATGGCACAGTCCGCGAGCCCTTCGACCCTCGCATCACGCCTATGGTCAAGAAATGCCACGAGACGATCACGCAGGTGCAGGATCTCGTATCTGAGTATGATAGACTGGGGAAAAAGACTGGGGTAGCGCTTTGGGCTACCCGAGGGCACTCGCAAGCGAAAGAGTTACTGCAGACTTTGAGCGATGACAAGGCAGGGCTACAGTTTGCCCTCCAAGCCCTCGACGTGTAAGTGCCGCAGCTAAACTTGAGTTGCGATACGCTTGTCTTCATGCCGCTGAATACCTGATTAGGGCACTCTCGCGAGACGCTCTTACGAACGGAGATGAAATATTGTCCAAGACGACGGCGGTACTAGACAAGACGGATATAACTCACCGTGCAGTTTTAGATATGCAGCAGAAGTTTGAGGACCTGCTGAAAGAACACAAGAGGCTGCGAACTTCGCCATTCCAGGGAGACTATGAGCAGCGGAGAGAGTGCATAGACTCGCTAGCCGACCTCGCCGCATCATTCGTCGATTCGTACGATTTAACGAGCCCCGAGTCCTCCATCATGAACTTCTCGACAATTGGACTTTGTCCCTCCAGAAGTCTGAGCCCCTTGCAACGAAGCCGTTCCTTCGGGACCCCCCTTGACGAGATACTCCATAGTCCCCAGGTACCGGCTGCAACCACATCTTCGACCCCTAGCCCTAGCAGGACGAAATCCGCACGTCGCGCTGCTTCGTCGGAATCTGCGAGGATTCCGCTCTCGGAAGGTTTCACAACCTGGTCCACCACGCAGTCTTGGATGAAACCAGACAGGGAGCTGATCAGGGAATCAGAAAGAGCGAGGAGAAACCTATCGCTAAAGAAGCGAGCCGCATTAGACGAACAACTACGTCAAATAAGTGGTACGACAAAGCCAGGGCACCTGATGGTATTACTAAAGGGCGGTGCCTCTGCTGACGCCACGACTACACCTTCTAGTGACCGGTCGCCAGCATCACCACTTTACCGGGCCATCTTTCATCGCAATTACCCATGTGCGAAGGTGCTGCTAGCATATGGCGCCGATCCAGACGCGGTCGTTGGGGATAGAAGCTATATGCAACTCGCCGTCAGAAATGGCGACACCGAAGCGGCGAAACTACTATTCCGGGCAGGCACTCGTCAGAAGCTCTTAGAGGCCATGAATGATGCCGTGTCCAAGGAGAGCACCACGATGGTCAAGCTTCTGTTGGAGAACAATGTCACTCCAGATCAGTCTTCGCTGAAGCTTGCTGTTTCGCGCAGTCATGTCGAGCTCACACGGATGTTACTTGACAGGGGCGCTGTCCCGGACATTTTATGTCTCAAGAAGGCGATCAGTTTGTCTGTCCCGAAGATACTGCGACTCCTCCTCGACAGTGCCACATCCTTCGCTCGAAAGGCCAGCTCCATACCTAACAGAATCTTTCTCAAGGTCACAACACATATACCAGAGCTTTTGCGTAAGGTCTCTAAGCAACTGTCGAAAGCGGCCTCGCTCAAGGATGTGGATTCCACCTCGTCGATGTTCAAAATGCTTCTCAAACATGGCTCCCGGGATGAGATACGCCGACTGGGCACACGGCTTAGTCTCCTTAACCACGCGATATCCATGCCTTTTAAGACACCCGGAACGTCCATGCAGGATCCGCTACATAAGGCCCATCAAGACATGTGCAGGAACATCTTGCACGCTGGTATAGAGGCCAATGCAGGTGGCTCATGCGACGTTGAAGAGGTGGCACACACTCCAGTATCCTGTGCCATCCGGCATCAAGTCCCCTTACTCCCTGATGCGAGCTGCGTGACTGAGACAGTCCACCTGCTTCTTGATAATGGAGCCTCAGTAAACCAGCCAAGCCCTCAAGGACGTCCACTGCTGCTCGCGGCACGAAAGGGACACGAGCAGGTGGCATCATTATTACTGACATCGGGAGCCGAATACAATCCATTAGCCGATAATGAAAGCCTTCGGGTCCTTGAGGAATCCGTGTATCGTGACTGGACCTCAGTAACCTCGACACTTCTCAGACGCAGCCCCTCCCTGCCTCTTGCGTTCGTGGATAACAACAGCCAGGCCTTCCTCACGGCAACGATCAAGTCCAAAAACGAGCCACTCGTGACGCAGCTTCTGGAAGCCGGGTTCAAACCTCAGACAGGTGTGATGAAGCTAGCTATCGACAACAATCTAGGTAGCGTTATCCCCAATCTACTCGCGTCCATCACCTCGGATGGCTTGGAGTACCGTCGATTCTTAGACCAAGGCCACAACATGGTCTACAAGGCAATCATGCACCGGAATGGAGAGGTGGCGACCGCTATCCTCCAGTCGCCGATTCAATGCGGTACAAACACCCTGACCATGGCCGTCAGATACGGCATGACAAACACAGTGCGGTCGCTTTTGTCCAATGGAGTATATATCCGGCGCGACGACGGGCCGCACGCTCTTCGTACGTGTATCCATCGGTGCATAGACATCGCTGCGGAGAACTGCTCGTATCACATGCTTGACGTCCTCTGGAATTTCTTATCAGAACACCGCTTCCCTTTGCCTCTCCAAATACTAAGAAAGGCTGTGAGAGGAACCAACGCCGAGTTGGTCGCATTTCTTCTGACAGGGAAGTTTCCTTTCGACCTCCAGCTACTAGAAGAGACGTCGAATGTCGAAATGATGATCTGCGTCTGGAAGAAGGCTGCCGAAACGTCCTCCCTATACGGTGACACCCGATATCTATTCCCACGGGAGCCATCGACGCCCTCATTTCTACGAAAGGCCGTACGCACCGGTAACATAGAGATAATCGACTCCATGTTCACCGCTGCTCAGCGAAGGCATAAACGCGGTCTCTGGGGGTTTATCACACTCCAACTCGCCTTCACAGATCCACGAGTCTCCGAGGCCACACAGCAATACCTGTTACAGCACGCATCAAACCGCGCCGGGGCCCTCGTCTTCGCCGCCGAGCGCCAGCTGCGCGACAGCATCGAGAAGTTCCTGGACGACGGGGCCGATCCTAACTGGGGCATCCGCGACTTCGCCCCATGGCATTGTCCCACCGACAACCCCGTCTGCGGGTTCCCTCTGATTTACCACGCTATCATGCAGTGCGACACGCACTGGGTCAAGGACCTCATCAGTGTGGACAAGGTCCGGGTCAACGACGTCTACTGCCGGCAGCCCGTGGTCTCTTTCGCCGACGTGCGCGTCGAGTCGCACTACTGGACGCCGCTACACATGGCCGTCGTGCTCTTCACCAGCAGCCACCGGCGGGGCCCGCGGCTGGAGACGAGGCTGGAGTTCATCGCGAGGCAGGACCGCCTGCGCAAGATCATACGCGACCTGGTCAACGGCGGCGCCGACCCCAAGATCATGGTGGGCATGTGGATCCGGTCGGAGCGCAACGCGCGCCCAAGGCATGTCTCGCCGGAAGATCTGGTCAGGAAATTGTATCCTAGGAAGTTGTTTCCGACCTGGGGCGGCAGTACGAGGAGCAGGTTACTAGCTGCTTTGGCTGAGTGACAAGGAGCGTACCGAGGCGCATACAAAGGGGCATATCGCCTTTTACACGTGAATGACGAGAAGTTGACGTTTTACTCCTTCGCGTGCTAGCCTGAGACATCTTTCTTCGACTGCGAGCAGATCCAACTGTGCAAGGACCAGAATCTCGAGCCGACGTCATCGGCGAAGTCGACGTTCGTGGACCTTATGACGCTCACAACTCACCGACTGGTTGATATAGGACTAGAACGTCCGGGCTTGCGGAACACAGCTATGAATTCAGGTTTTACTAGCTCAATATTTATAACTCAAAATGATGAACTGGTAAGAGCGGTCCCGATGTTTATGTCTCCATGCGTGGCAAGTATGTGGTTTACATATAGATAGCACTGTACATACATCTAAGAGTCCTCATAGTCCAATCGCCAGCTATTTACAATCCAGCCGTATTTAACCGCAGAGTTGGAGGTAATCGT